>NC_060276.1:65157543-65181656 GCF_021613505.1 Equus quagga | reverse complement strand
GATTTTGTCTTTTTATGGCTGAGTAGTATTCCATTGTGTATATATACTTTATCTTCTTTGTCCATTCATCCATTGTTGGGCACTTAGGTTGCTTCCAAGTCTTGGCTATCGTGAATAATGCTGCAATGAATACAGGGGTGTAAATACATTTTCAAATTAGTGTCTTCATGTTCTTTCAATAAATATCCAGAAGTGGAAAAGCTGGATTATATGATAGTTCTCTTTAATTTTTTGAGGAATCTCCATACTGTTTCTATAATGGTTGCCCCAATTTACATTCTCACCAGCAGTGTACAAGGATTCTCTTTTCTCCACATCCTCTCCAACACTTGCTATTTCTTGTCTTTTTAATAATAGCCACTCTGATAGTCATAAAGTGATATTTAATTGTGATTTTGATTTGCATTTCCCTAATAATTAGTGATGTTGAACATATTTTCATGTGCCTGTTGGCCACCTGTTTATCTTCTTTGGAAAAATGAATGTTCAGAACTTCTACCCATTTTGTAATCAGGTTGGTTTTTTTGTTATTGTTTAGTTGTAAGAGGTTTTTATATATTTTTAATATTAACCCTTTATTGAATATATGATTTGTAAATATCTTCTTTGAATTGATAGGTCGCATTTTTGTTTTGTTGCTGGTTTCCTTTGCCGTGCAGAACCTTTTTAGTTTGACATCGTCCTATTTGTTTTATTTGGTTCCCTTGCCTCAGGAGATATATTTAAAGAGATACTGGTAAGACTTATGTCAAAGAGCGTACTGACTGTTTTCTTCCAGGAAATTTATCGTTCCAGGTCTTACATTCAAGAGATAATTTTTTGTAATTATTTTTGTTAGATAATTTTTGTGTATGGTGCAATATAATGGTCTACTTTCATTCTTTTGCATGTGGCTGTCCAGTTTTCCCAAAGCCATTTATTGAAGAGACTTTCCTTTCTCTATTGTATGTTCTTGGCTCCTTTGCTGAAGATTGGCTGTCCATAGATGTGTGGTTTTATTTCTGGGCTCTCAGTTACATTCGGTTGACCTGTGCATCTGTTCTCTCAGTATCATGCTGTTTTGGTTACTGTAGCTTTGTAGTATATTTTGAAATCAGCGAGTGTGATACCTCCAGGTTTGTTCTTTTTTTTTTCAGGATTCCTTTGGCTATTTGGAGACTTTTGTTGTTCCATAAAATTTTAGGATTCTTTGTTCTATTTCCATGAAAAATATTATAGGGATTCTGATAGGGGTTGTATTGACTCTGTAGACTGCCTTAGGTAATTTGAACATTTTGAGTATGTTAATTCTGCCAATCCTCAAGTGTGGAATATCTTTCCATTTCTTTGTGTCTTCAAATTCTTTCAACAATGTCTTATAGTTTTTAGTGTGTAGGTATTTCATTTCCTTGGTTAAATTTATTCCTAGGTATTTTATTCTTTTTGTTGTGATTATTAATAGAATTGTATTCATGATTTCTCTTTCCACTTGTTCATTGTTAGTGTATAGAAATGCATCTATACAACAACAAAATATGTTGATTTTGTACCCTTCAACTTTACTGTATTTATTTATTATTTCTAACATTTTTTGGTAGATTCTTTAGAGTTTTCTATATATAAAATCATGTCGTCTACAAATAGTGATGGTTTTACTTCATCCTCTCTAATTTGGATGCCTTTTATTTCGTTTTCTTGCCTGATTGCTCGGCTAGAACTTCCAATACTATGTTAAATTAGAGTGGTGAAAATGTGCATCCTTTTCTTGTTCCTGTTCTTAGAGGAATAGTTTTCAGTTTTTCACCATTGAGTATGATGTTAACTGTGGATTTGTTGTATATGGCCTTTATTATGTTGAGATACTCTCCTTCTATATGCATTTTATTCAGTTTTTATCATAAATGGATGCTGTATCTTGTCAAATGCTTTCTCTGCATCTATTGAGAGGATCATGTGATTTTTAGTCCTCATTTTGTTAATGTGGTGTATCATGTTGACAGATCCGCAAATGTTAAAACACACTTGCATCTCTGGAATAAATCCCACTTAATTGTGGTGTATGGTCCTTTTAATATATTGTTGTATTCAATTTGCTAATATTCTGTTGAGGATTTTTGCAACTATGTTCATCAGTGATATTGGTCTGTAATTTTCTCTTTTGTGTGTTGTTCTCATCTAGTTTTGGTATCAGGGTAACGTTGGCCTGGTAGAATGAGTTAGGAAGCGTCACCTCCTCTGCAATTTTTTGGGAGAGTTTGAGAAGAATAGATATTAATTCTTTTTTGAATGTCTGGTAGAATTAACTAGGGAAGCCATCTGGTCCTGGACTTTTGTTTTGGGGAGGATTTTGAATACTGCTTCAATCTCCTTAGTAGTGATTGGTCTATTCAGATTCTCTATTTCTTCTTGATTCAGTTTTGGAAGGTTATATGATTCTAAGAGTTTATCCATTTCTTCTAGATTATCCAATTTGTTTGTGGATAGCTTTTCATAATATTATAATCCTATATTTTTTTAGTCATTATTTCATTTATTTTTGCCTGATTTTTATTATTTCCTTCCTTCTACAGACTTTGGGCTTTGTTTGTTCTTTTTCTAGTTCTTTTAGTGTATTGTTAGATTGTTTATTTGAGATTTTTCTTGTTTTTTGGGATAGCCCTGTATTGATAACTGTTCCTCTTAGTACTGCTTTTACTGTATCCCATAAACTTTGGTATGTCATACTTTCATTTTCATTTGTCTCCTGGTATTTTTCTACTTCTCCTTGGATTTCTTCATTGACCCAATAGTTGTTCAGTAGCATTTTGTTTACTCTCCACATATGTGTGATTTTTCCAGGTTTCTTTTGGTAGTTGATTTCTATTTTAATACAATTGTGATCAGAAAAGACACTAGGTATTATTTCAATCTTCTTGAATTTATTGAAACTAGTTTTGTGGCCTAATATGTGATCTGTCCTGGAGAATGTTCCATGTGCATTTGCAAAGAATGTATATTTGGCAGTTTTTGGACTGTTCTGTATGTATCTACTAAGTCTATCTGGTCTAATGCATCATTTAAAGCCAATGTTTCCTTATTGATCTTCTGTCTCGATGATCTATCCATTGACATAAGTGATGTTTAAAGTCCCTCACTATTATTGTGTTAATGTCAGTTTCTCCTTTTATGTCTGTTAATATTTGCTTTATATATTTAGGTGCGCCTATGTTGAACACATAGATATTTACAAGTGTTATGTCTTGTTGGATTGTTCTCTTTATCATTATGTAATGCCCTACTTTTTTTTCTTTTTGCTGAGGAAGATTCACCCTGAGCTAACATCCGTGCCAATCTTCCTCTATTTTTTAGTATGTGGGCCGCCAGCCCATCATGGCCACCCACAGAGCAGTGTAGGTCCACACCCAGGATCCACACCCAGGTCACCTAAGCAGAGCACACTGAACCCAACCACTAGTCCACTGGGACTGGCCCTGTAATGCCCTACTTTGTCTCTTGTTACAGTTTTTGTTTTAAAGTCTATTTTGTCTGATATAAGTATTGCTACCCCAGCTTTCTTTTCATTGCCATCTTTATGGAGTATCTTTCTCCATTCTTTCACTTTTTATGAGTGCCTTTAGGTCTGAAGTGTATCTCTTGTATGAAGCATATATATGGGTCTTGGTTTTTTATCCATTCAGCCACCCTATGTCTTTTGATTGGAGCATTTAGTCCATTTACATTTAAAGTCACTATTGATAAGTATGTACTTATTGCCATTTTGTTTCATTTTTTTCTCGATGTTTTTGTAGCTCTTCTCTGTTCCTTTCTCTTCTATTGTTCTCTTTCCTTGTGATTTGATGGCTTTCTTTAGTGTTATGTTTGGGTTCCCTTCTCTTTATTTTTTGTGTATTTATTATAGGCTTTTGGTTTGTGATTATCATGATGTTCCTAAATAATAATCTATGTAAATAGCAATCTATATTAATGTGATGGTCTCTTAAATTTGACCTCTTACTAAAAGCCCTATACTTTTATGTTTTATGTTTTTGAAACCATATTTTGCCTCTTTTATTTTTGTGTATCCCTTAATCCCTTATCATGGAAATAATTTTAGTACTTTTGTCTTTTGACCTTCATACTAGCTTTATAAGTGGTTGATCCACCACCTTTACTGTATATTTGCCTTTACCAGTGATATTTTTTAAGTTCCTTGGTGTTTATATCAGCATGTGGTTCAAACGCAGTTTCCATCTAGCCAAATTATATGACTGCTTCTGGGGATATGCTTTTTTTTTAAAGATTAGCACCTGAGCTAACATCTGTTGCCAATATTTTTTTTCTTCTTTTCCTCAAAGTCCCCCAGGACATAGTTGTATATTCTAGTTGTAGGTGCTTCTGGTTGTGCTGTGTGGGATGCCACCTCTGCATTGTTTGATGAGTGGTGCCATGTCCCCACCCAGGATCCAAACTGGTGAAACCCCAGGCCGCCGAAGCAGAGCACATGAACTTAACCACTTGGCCACAGAGCCAGCCCCACCAGCAACATTTGTTATTGCTAATTTTCTTATTCCTATTTGTGGTCTTTTCTTTTCCACTTAAGTCCCTTTAACATTTCTCATAATGCTCGGTTAGTAGTGAAGACCTCCTTTAGTTTTTGCTTGTCTGGAAAACTCTTTATCTCTCCTTCCATTCTGAATGATAACCTTACCAGGTAGAGTATTGGCTGTAGGTTTTTTTCCTTTCAGCACTTTGAATATATCATGCCAATTCCTTCTAGCCTAGAAAGTTTCTGCTGAGACATCAGTTGATAGCCTTTTGGAGTTTCCTTTGTATGTAACTTGTTTTTCTCTTGCAGCTTCTAGGATTCTCTCTTCATCTTTAATTCTTGACATTTTAATTATAATGCATCTTGGTATGGGCTTTTTTGAGTTCATCTTGTGTGGTACTGTCCTTGCTTCCTGTACCTGAATGTCTGTTTCCTTCTTTAGGTTAGGGAAGTTTTCAGCTATCATTTCTTCAAATAAATTATCTGCCACTGTGTCTCTCTCTGCTCCTCCTGGAACACCTATAATGCAGATGTTAGTATACTTGTTGTCTCAGAGGTCCCTTAAACTGTCCTTGTTGTTTTTCATACTTTTTTCTTTTTTTCTGTTCAGCTTGTGTGATTTCCTCTACTCTTTCATCCAGCTTGCTGATCTGTTAATTCTGTGTCACCTACTCTGCTCTTGATTCCCAGTAGTGATTTTTCTCATTTCCTTTATTGTATTCATCAGTTCTGATTGGTTCTTTTTTATATTTTCCCATTCTTTGTTGACGTTCTCATTGTGTTCATCTATTCTTCTCCCCACATCAGTGAGTATCCTTATGACTGTTAGCTTGTACTCTTTATCAGGTAGATTGTTTATTTCTGTTTATTTTAATTCTTTTTCTGAGGATTTGTCCTGTTCCCTTGTTTATAACATATTCCTTTGTCTCCTCATTTTGCCTGGTTCTCTGTGCTTATATCTATATATTAGGTGGATCAGCTACACCTCCCAATCTTGGAAATGTGGCCTTATGTAAGAGATGCCTTATGGGGCCCAACAACGTGGTCCCCTCTCATCACCCATTCCAAATGCTCTGTGAGTGTTTGCTGCAGGAGCTGTGTGTGCCCTTCTGTTTTGGTGGGGTTGCTATTGCTGTAGGCACACAGGTAGGCTAGGCTGGGCCCTAGGCCAGCTGATTGTAAGGATCAGCCACGTGTGGCTGCTACAGTCACTTTTTTGGGTGGAGAAGTCCCAGCATGGCTGGCTGCAAAGTCTAATAGCACACAACTGCTGTTTTGCTGTTAAGTGAGTCAGGCCCCCAGTGTGGCTGGTTGCCAGGATCAGGGGCTCACAATTGCTGCAGGCCTCCAGTTCAGCTCCCTGCAGCATTCAGCCATTGTTGGCTCTCTTTTGGGTGGGTCCGGCCTCTTGCCAAGTCTGGCTATACTGCCCTGCAGTACACAGCTGCCTCAGGAGCACCAATGGGTGGAGCTGGCCCCCAGTGTAGCAGCAGACAATCATTTCAAGCATTTGTACGGGGGGCATATCTCCTGTGTGGTTATTTGTGATGGCCAGCAGCACAAGTCTGCTGCAGGTGCACAGGCCCTGCTGCCCATATGTCCACACACCCCACCAATGCAAGCCCGCTTGCCTTCCCCATTGACACGAACACATTCGCCCTGCTGCAGAGGTCCGTCATACCCGCCTATGTGGGCCCACAAGTTTGCTGTGGGCTTGCTGGTAGGCAGGGCAAGTCCCTGGGGTGGACTGCCTGCTGCCTGGCTGCACTCAATTGTCTCAAGTGCTCTAGTAGATGGGGCAGACCCTTGGGCGAACAGGCTAGAGGAAGGAATCCAATGGCAGTTGCCAGCATCTGTGTCAGCACGACTGAACTAGGTCACAGTAATGGTTGCTGCCAGTATCTCATTCCCTGGGTAGGGGGTGGGCCTAGCCACTTCCTGCCCCTCTGAGATACACTCTGAGCTAAGTAAGTGCATCTCTTTTACCAATGGACTATGCACTTTTCTGTCTGGTGTTTTTGTGCTGGTTTCCAGATCAAGTGAATCTACATGGGCTCTTTAAGAGTAGGTTTTTCTTTCTCTGAAGTTCTATAGTTTTCCTGGGTATATTCTCCATTGGTTTTCAAAGCCAGAAAAGTTAGGTATATGGGATCTCACCTTGTTTGTGCTAAATCTAAGGGCTGGGAGCCTAATGCGTAGCTCAGATTCCCGACTCCTCTTGGAAAATCTCTGTACCTTTGAGATTGCTCCCAACCCTGAAGCGCCATGGCTAGGATATGGTTTTTTCCTCAGCAGAGCTGTATTTCTGCCTCTTCCACCCTGTCAGTGTTGCCCGTTGCCATGGGGGTTCTTTTTATCCAGTTTCCAGTTCTCTATCAAAGGAAATTGTCCCACAGGTATTTGTAGGTTTGTTTTGTCCATGAGGCGAGTTAAGGATCCTCCTATACTGCCATCTTCCTGAAAAAATCTATTAAGGCTTTTAAAAGGCTACAACAGTTTCTGGATCAACACATGCCACAACAGTTATGTCTAGCTCTACTTCAGTAACTTTCCTCCTTCAAAAGTTTTTTGTGAAATCCCAAATCATTACAATACAGTTAAATTGTTAATAAATCTGGTTATTCAAATGATAATAGTCTAATACAGCAAAAGGCTTATAGTTGGAGAAGTTTCAGAAGTTGGTCATAGAAAGACTTGAAAACTACAGGCCAAACAAAACAAATAAACAAAAAACAAGAAAAATCAACTCCAGTAAAAGAATGCCAATGACACCATGTCCAAAATGACAAATTGGCAAAGGATTTTCAATTGAGAATTTATAATAAGAAAGCACAAATTGCTCAAACACATTAAAAATGTTTAATCTCGCTGGTAATTAAAGTTATGCAAATTAGAACAACAAGAAACATGGATTTACTCCTACCAAGCTGGCAAAGATTTTAAAAAATAATAATCCTTAATGTCAATGAGGATAAAATGAGCACATTTATATACCATTGGTGGAAGTAAACAGTTAATTGTTTCTTAATGTACATTTGTAAAGACAAGGATTTTGTTTGTTTTGTCCACTTCTATATCTCTGGAGGCTAGAACAGTGCCTAGCATGTGGTTGGCATTCCATAAACATTTGTTGAATGAATTAAAGATTTTCTCACAAATCAAAGGATTGAGTAGGAAAAAAACAATTATTAAAGATAAGATGGATTTGAATAACACACTTAACAGTCTTGGTTTAATAACTATATAGAGAACTTAATACTAAATAAGCACAGAATGCACATTCTTTTTGTACAAACATGACACAGTCACAAAAAATAACCATGAATTACTCTGTTAAAAAAATATATGTATGTGTGATAAATGTGTGTGTGTGTGTGTGTGTATATATATGTGTATGCAGAAGAAGAAGTGAGGATACTCATTGAACTATTGAACTATCAGTACTAGTTGCCTAGGTGGAGGTGAGAATATGAAGAAGTGGGTTTGGGAAAGGGGAGACTTTCTTTTACTTTTTATTTCATGTCTTTACATTTTTCTGGACTGTTTGAATTTTTATAATAAGCATGTCTTTATGTATATTTCTGAAATTATGAGCACAAACTCAAAAATAAAGAAACACAAAAAGGACCAGAAGAAAACATACTAATAGTTGGTATTAATGAATTTTGAGATCATGGGTGATTTTTGTCTTCTTTATACTTTTCTGCATTGCCCAAAGTTCCCAATAATCATGTATTACTTAAAAATGTTTCAATAAAGTGTGTCTTGTATTATAACATTAAGAGATGTTAATCATTCCATTGTATGAGGAAGTTAATGGGTTTTCCTTTTCTCCATTCATTGTCAAACCACTTTCTCTTCACTATGAAGGAAATATAAAATACTGGGCATGTGCTTAGGGGAAGTAGTCTGCATTTATATGGAGAAAATGGCAAACATTACTGAAGAAGACAGAAGAGGTAAATCAATAAATAGATGAGCTATATTCTTGGGTGGGGAAACTAATTATTTTAAAGATGCTACGTCTTCTCTAATATATATTTTTCAGGCAACACAAAATTTAAAAATCCTAAGTGGGGAGAGGTTGATAAAAATATTCAAAATTTAATCTGAAGAAATAAGTATAAAAATGATCAGTAATGTATAAAAATAATAGATATTTATTATTTTAAAATTTTAATTGAAGTATCTTAAATGATGTTCAGAAATAAGTTTAACAACATAAAGAGGGGGTCAGAATATAATTTAATTTAAAAATTAAGAAGCAAAACTGGACAAAATTTATAACTTTAATCCTAAGAAATCCCACCGAAACACCAGTATAGGAATGGGCAAGGTGTATCAAAATGTTAATAGTGGTAGCCTGTGAGTATTGTTTTCTTTTTTACATGTCTCTGAAATTTCTAATTTTTCTATAATGAGATATATTACTTTTATAATAATAAAAAGGAAAAAGCAGTAAATTATCTTTTAAAGCTCCCAACAGGAAAGTGAACAATGGAAAGGAAAAGATAAGTTGGAGGATGAGCCAATAGAAACATGCAGAAGAAAATTCAACCTGACTAACAATTTTAAAAGGCCATTCAAAAAAAATAATACTCTTTTTATCTCTCAAGTTGGCAAAGATTTTTTTAAAAGATAATTTTCAAGGAAGTATCCCAGCATTCAAGGCAGCAGAAATATGTCCGCTTCTATTTCTTTTCTTTTAACACAATGGGTCATAGAAGAGGAGTTGATTCTCTTTTTGTGATATTCTGCTGCCACCTATAGGAAACTATTTTAAAAACAACTAAGAAATTATCACCTTGACCTGAAATCCACTGCAGCAGACATATCTCAAACAAATAAGGAGCAGGAGAAACTTGATATTTCACTTGAAATCTTGGCTTCTCTGTAGCTACAGAAGTAAAATAGACATGGAGAAGTGGGAAGTCGTAGATCTACCTTGCAAATGGCCAATTACCAAATTAATGCAGGGAGAAGATTAAATGAGTAGAAGCAGATGCATTGAAGCATAGGAAATACAGATCATCTCTTGGGCTGTAAAACAAACCTCAACAATTTTAAAAGAATTGAAATTATACAGAGTAGACTGTTTGACAAGAATGTAATCAAACTAGAAAACAATAGAAAGACAATAGGAAAATCTCTAAACACTTGGGAAATAGACAATACATTTACAAATAATCAATGAGTCAAATTGGAAATCTAAAAAGAAATAAAAATAAGTAGAACTGAGTGAAAATATAAATGCAATATAACACACTATATGGGATGCAGCTAAAGCAGTGCTCAGAGGGAAATTTATAGCACTAAATGCTTACTTTAGAACAGAAGAAAGATCTCAAATCCATAATCTAAATTTCTACCTCAAGAAACTAGGAAAAGAAAGAAAAACAAGAACAAAGCAAGCAGAAGGAAGGAAATAAAAAGCAGAAATCAATGACATTGAAAACAGGAAAACAATAGAGAAAATCAATTTTTAAAATGAATTCTTAGAAAAGATAATTAAAATTGATAAACCTCTAGCAAGATTGACAAAAATAGAAAGAGAAGACATAAATTACCATTATCAGGCATAATACAGGGAATATCACTACAGATGTTGCAACCATTAAAAAGAAAATAAAATGAGTAGTATTGACAAAGAGTGTCTCCTTCACCAAACTTTAATCAGGCTCCTCTGAATTCCCTTCTCAACTATGCCTTGACCTTTGAACTTCCATGTCCATCTTTGCATTACCCAATTTTAGCAAGAATCCTGTTATGTCAATTTAGCAAGACTCCCCATTCCAGATATCTAATCACTCTTGATATCTGATTTAATTCCTTATCCTTCACTATCCTCCAGGTGATATCTGATCACCCAAGCCTGCCTTCAGCAAGAAACCCGTGAATTCAGTTTAGCCAGAATCACCTCTTATCCCAGATATTTCCTCCTAGTAATTTTCCATCCACTGACCCCCTACACCCTGCTCCGTAGCTATAAATTCCAAATTTTTCTTACTGTATTCAGAATTGAGCCCAGTTCTACACCAAGGTCTCTTTTCCCCAATTGAAAAAGTTTCTGATTAAAATCTGCCTTCACCGCTGTTAAAGCTCTGGTTTTCTTGACAATGTGAATAATTTTACAGTCAAGTTTGACAATTTAGAAGAAATAGACAAATTTCTCAAAACCACAAGTTATCAAAATTCAATCAGCATGAAATAAACAATTTGAATAGTTGAAAGAGCTAAAGAAAACCATGTCTAAAGAACTAAAGAAAAGTATGAGAACCATGTCTCACTAAATAGAGACTACCTATCAATAAAGAGATAGAAATTATCAAAAAGAACAAAAAATTAATTCAGAGACTTAAAAGTGTAGTAACTGAAATAAAAAATTTACTAGAGGGGCTCAACAGCATATTTGAGCTGCTATAACATGGGTGAACCTTGAAACCCTTATGCTAAGTGAAAGAAGCCAGGCATAAGAGGTCACATATTATATGATTCCATTTATATGAAATATGCAGTATAGACAAATCTACAGAGGCAGAAAGCAGACTAGTGATTGCCAGGGGCTGGGGAGAGGGGGGAATGGTGAGTGATTGCTAATGGCTACTGGGGTTTTTTTTGTAGTGATGACAATGTTCTGGAATTAGAGAATGGGAATGGATAGACAACCTTGTGAATGTACTAAAAACTACTGAATTGTGCACATTGAAATGGTGAATTATATGGTATGTGAATTATATTTCAATAAAAAAGACATATCACTATTAGAATGGCCCATTAAAAAACAGTTATAACACCTAATGCTGGTAAGGATATTGAGAACTAGATCATTCATACATTGCTGATGGGAATGTAAAATGGTCTAGTCACTCTAGAAAATTATTTAGCAGTTTCTTACAAAACTAAACATGTGCTAACTATATGCCCCAGCAATTGTACTCCCAGGCATTCATCCCAGATATAGGAAAACTTATGTCCACACAAAAACTTGCACACACATATTCATAGCAGCTCTATTCCTAATAGCCCCAAACTGGAAACCAGCTAAATTGCATCAATGGGTGAATGGTTAAAGAAAATACTGTTGTATATCCACATTCCAGAATACTACTCCAGCAATAAAAAGGAATGAAGTATTGATAGACACAGCTTGGAAGCATCTCAAGGGTATTATGCTGAGTGAAAACAGTTAATCCCCAAAGACTATATACTGTATGATTCCATTTATATAACATTTTTGAAATGACAAAATTATAGAGATTGAGAAGAGATTTGTGGTTGTCAGTTGTTAGGGACAGGGGCAAGGGACAGCAGGAGATGGAGGTGAGAATGGTTATGAAAGGGCAACGCTCAAGGGATCTTTGTGGTGATGGGACTGCTCTATATCTTGATTGTGGTGGTAGATTCACAAACCTACACAGGTGACAAAATTGCATAAAACTAAATACGCACAATCACAAATGAGTACATGCATAACTAAGAAATTTGAATAAGATTGACGGATTGCATCAATGTCGATTTTCTGGTTGTGCCATTGTACTATAGTTTTGGAGGATATTACCGTTACCATTGAGGGGAAACTGGGTAAAGGATACGTGGATGGTACAACTGCATGTGAATCTACAATTATCTCAAGATAAAAATTTTAATTAAAAAACCCTTGAAGAAAATGTAGGAAAATTATGCATAACTTAGGGAGTGAGGAGACTCTTGAGCAAAACAAGGGATCTAGCATTCATTAGAGAAAAAAATACTACATTCACTACATAAAATTAATAATTTTAAATGGCAAAAGATAGCATAAACAAAGTCAGAGGTAAAGGATTAATTAATAAAAACATTTGTGAAGTTTATAACAGATAAAGGTCTAATTTGTAGTAGACAAAGAATTCTCACAAATTGATGTTTTTTAAATGTCAACCCAATAAAAAATGTGTAAAGGGCATGAATAGTCCATTCAGAGGTTAACAAATTCAAAATGCCCAGGAAGCATATGAAAAAGTGCCCATTCTCACTAATAGAAGAAAGCAAATTATAGCTAAACATAGATATCTTTTGTTTCTCTTAAGATTAGCAAAACGTTTCAAGTATGATAATATTTATCTCTAAAAGGAATGTGGTGCTTGGTGGAATGTGGTATTGTTACATCTCTTTATGTGTATGTGTGAGAAGTAATCTGGCAATGTATACACTAAAACTAAAGATACTCTTCAACCCAGCAGCACTGTGACTGGGGATTTATCCAAAAGAAGTAAGAATGTTTATTGTAACCTTGAGAGTAGTCGCAAAAAAGGTGGAAATACAGTAAATGTTCATATATAGGAAAATGGTTGAATTAAATTGAAGCATAGCCATACCATGAAATATTTTGTGGATATTAAAAAGAGTGAGCACTCTATCTTCAAAGAACTGCTAAGATTTCTCTAATTTGGAGGAATAGCCAGGAGAGAAAAGCAGGTTGCAAATACAACGCAGGTTATAACAGTGATTACTGGGGACTTCTTGAAGACAGAAACAGCAGTAGCAAAACATTCATAAAGTAACCTCTTGGCTCATAAACCAAATGAGAAGCTTCAAGTCTAGGAAAGGCCTGGTTTGCACAGGTTACTTTAATGGCACATGCTCACATTCCTACTTTCCTAGAAAATGATCCTCACCCCTGGGTAATTATAAGGCATAACTGAGCATGTTTGGAAGACATGCTACTCTGCTGGTAGTGTTCTTCCTGTGGCAGACCTGGGAAAATCCACTTACTAGCTCTGTGACCCTGGGCTAGATACTTAACCTCTCCTTGTCTCAGTTTCCTCATGTGTAAAATGAGGACAACAGCAGTTCCTACCTTATAGGGTTCTTCTGAGGGTTAAATGCATTAATTTGTGTAACATGCTTAGAATTTTGCCTGGTACAAAATAAGTGCTAAATAAATGTTGACACCTGTTATTATTATTTCCATCCAGACTATTGAAATAGTCTCTTGACTCAATCTTGTTTCAAGTCTCTCCTTCTTTCAGTCCACCATGATACCTCATAGGGTCTGGGTAATGAGGATAGTACCATTAAAGGAAAAGAGAATAGCAGTGACAGACTCCAGAAAATATCCTGGATCCTAGGCCAAAGCCCTCCTTAGTTACTCCTCTTTGTCTGATTGTCTACTTAACTGATGCCCTTTCCTTTATATTTCCTGCTTTGAGAACTGTTTTATGGGGTTTATAATGTGTACTGGATAATAGGAGAAAGAAGCTCTGAGAGTGAAGCATTGAGGGGTGTAGCTGCAATTCAACAAGCATATAAACTGATAAGAAGAAAGATAGCACAAACTGTCTATCACATAAGCTCCTGCAGCACAGAGGGAATTGGGGTTTTAGGAAAGCCCAGCAGAAGCCAAGTCTACAGCTTTAAAACTTTGCCCCATGCTCATAATCTCCTAGGCAACCATGACCCTTAGCCCCTGGGATGTATTATGGACCAGGCTCAATGAAACTGGGAAAAGTTCCTGTGTTTCATCCCTGACTCTGCCTGGGTGGTCTAGGTAGGTAGATCTGCTTTCTGAATGTGTACTAGGACTATTTCCCCTGCCCCCTTATTCATCTTGGTTTTGCTCCTTAGTAATGTCCTTAAGGTCAAGGGACACATAGTGTGACAGACAAGAAACCAGTTTCCTAGTCTTTAAAATATAAAAAATTAGTTTTTTACAGATGGATGAAGTTTTCTAGAAGAGAAGGCCCTATTCTTCATCCTGGCCAATGTTGAGGATTACTATTATTAAGATCTTTTATAATTTGATAAATAATAAAGTATTATCCTATTGCTGTATTGTCTTTTTAAAAATTACATCTGAGATTAAACATTTTCTCCCACTGTTTATTGTCTATTTGGCTGCCTTTTTCTTTGAAATGTTTGTGTCCTTTATTCATTTTCCTACTGGAATTTTACATTCTAAATAACTTTGTTTACTTTTTCCTCATCAAACTAATATGTTGTCATTGTTAAGAATTTGAAAACTTCACAAATGCAGAAGCAAAGGGGAAAAATCACTCATGATCACTTGCTATTATTATGTTGGTGGATTATATAAGGTTTTGTCCAACATTCATTTTCTCTATAATTTACAGGTAGTTTAGATAATTGTCTAAACTATATCTATACATATATAGACTCACACATAATGAAATGCTATAGTATTTTTGTAGAGTTCTATGTACTGTTTTGAATTAATGAATTTTTTTCACATATGAAAAATGTTTCAAGAACAATATTTCTAATGGTTGTCAAATTATCCACCTACTAAAGATCCGCATGCTATCATTTATTTACTCACTCTATTATTACAGTTTTAGCTCATTATAATTCATTATTATTAATAAAGTGTAATGACTCCTTTGTAAGTAATTCTGTTGGGATGTACTTTAACTTGTAAAATTAGCTATACAATAAGGATGTTAACTACTTATCATGTATATTGCAAACATGTTTTTGACTTTATCATTGTTTTTTAAAAATAAAATTTACTGAAAAGGTTATATATCACACATATCAAAATAAAAAAATAAGAAGTATAGAGTGAAAAATGTCCTTCTCAACTTAGTCTCCCGTCTACCCAGTCCCCACCCCCTGCTACATACAATTAGCCATTGTTATTTGTTTCTTCTGTAAACTTCAAGTGTGTGTTTATTCAAATAAGATAGATAGCCTCTCATCCATTTTTCCTTTTTTTAGTGCACAAAGGGTAGTATACAATATTCACTTTTCTGAACATTTTTAAATCACTTAATATGTCTTGTTGTTCTTTCCACATCAGTATATGAAAAACACCTCCTTATTCTTTTTTATAGCATCATTGTATGGTTGTACCATAATTTATTTAATGAGTGCTCTAATGATAGATGTTTGGACTTCACTATTACAAACAATTCTGCAATGAATAACCTGGCAAATAAGTCATTTCAAACATGTATAAATACTGGCATGTCTATAGGACAAATTTCAAGAAGTGGAATTGTTGAGTTATAGTCTTTACGAATTCGTAATTTCATGGTCTTCCTAAATTGCCTTCAACAGGTGTACCAAATTATACTCCCCCCAACAATGCATGACAGTCTCCACAGCCTCACTAACAGAGTATTTTATCAAACTTTTTTTGGGGGGTTGTCACTACCATTGGTAAAAATAGTCATCTGTCTTCTATTTTGTTTATGCCTCTCCAAGCTTCCGACTGAAATACCTAAGAAGATGTAGAAGAGGAGGAAAGCTTGGAACAACCCTGAAAAGTGAGACTAACAATGAACCCATTGCCAGAACGTGTGCAACATTTCCACAAATGCTAAAGTAAGTAGACACACATACACCTCCCCCCCCAGGAATCTTCACGATGACCCTGTCAGTGTGGTCCTATGAGCCGTATTTGACAAAAAAGAAATTCTGGCTCAGAGAGCTAAAGTAGCTTACTTACCTAAGGTCATAAAATAAGGGGCAGAGCTGAAGTTCAAACAGGCTTGTGGGACTCTGAACTGGAACTCTTTTCAGTACCCCACATGCTTTATCCCGCTCTCATTCTTTGACTCCTGGTTCCAGAACAGAATAACTGTACCAATCAGAAAATTTGCCAGCTCCTTCAAATTTTATGAGTACAGGGATACCTCAGAGATAGTGCAGGTTCATTTCTAGACCACTGCAATAAAGCGAGTATCGCAATAAAGTGAGTCATGAATTTTTTGGTCTCCCAGTGCATATAAAAGTTATGTTTACAGTGTACTGTAGTCTATTAAGTGTGCAATAGCAGTGTGTCTGAAAAGCAAGCATACCTTAATTTAAAAAACTTTATTGCTAAAAAATGTTAAGCATCACCTGAGCCTTCAGCAAGTTGCAATTTTTGCTAGTGGAGGGTCTTGCCTTGATGTTGATGGCTGCTGACTGATCAGGCTGGTGGTTGTTGAAGGTTGAGGTGGCTGCGGCAATTTCTTAAAATAAGACGATCAAGTTTGACACATCGATTGACTTTTCCTTTGACAAATGATTTCTTTGTAGCGTGCAATGCTGTTTGATAGCATTTTACCCACAATAGAACTTCTTTCAAAATTGCACTTAATCCTCTCAAATTCTACCACTGCTTTACCAACTAAGTTTATGTAATATTCTAAATCCTATGTTGTCATTTTAACAATCATCACAGTGTCTTCACCAGAAGCAGATTCCATCTCAAGAAACCACTTTCTTTGCTCCTCCATAAGCAGCAACTCCTCATTCAATAAAGTTTCATCATGAGATTGCAGCAATTCAGTCCCATCTTCAGGCTCCCCTTCTAATCCTAGTTCTCTTACTATTTCCACCACATCTGCAGTTACTGCTTCCACTGAAGTCTTGAACCTCTCAAAGTCATCCATGGGGGTTGGAATCAACTTCTTCTAAACTCCTGTTAATGTTGATATTTTAACCTCTTCCTGTGTATCACAAATGTTTTCAATGGCATCTAGAATGGTGAATCCTTTCCAGAAGGTTTACAAATTACTTTGCCCAGATCCATCGGAGGAGTCACTATCTATGGCAGCTATAGCTTTATGAACTGTATTTCTTACATAATAAGACTGAATAAATAAAGTCAAAATTACTCCTTGATCCACGGGCTGGAGAATGGATGTTGAAAACAATATTAATCTTGTACACCTCCATCAGAGCTCTTAAGTGCCTGGCGCTTTGTCAATGAAAGGCATCTTTTTTCTGAGCAATAGGCCTCAACAGTGGGCTTAAAATATTCAGTAAACCATGCTGTAAACAGATGTGCTGTAATCCAGGCTTTGTTGTTCCATTTGTAGAGCACAGGCAGAGTATATGTAGCATAATTCTTAAGGGCCCGAAGATTTTTGGAATGGTAAATGAGCATTGGCTCCAACATAAAGTCACAAGCTGTGTTAGCCCCTGACAAGAGAGTCAGCCTGGGGTTTTTTTTACAGTTGATTTCTGCTATATTATTTCTTTTTTTTTTTCCGATTATTTTATTGAGGTCATAATTGTTTACAACATTGTGTAATTTCAGGTATACATTATTATTTATCAGTTTCTGTATAAACTATATCCTGCTCACCACCAATAGTCTAATTTTGAGCCATCACCATATATATGTGCCCATTTACCCCTTTCATCCACCCCCTACCACTTTCCCCTCTGGTAATCCCTAATCTGTTTTCTTTATCCAGGTGTTTGTTTATCTTCCACATATGACTGAAATCATGCAGTATTTATCTTTTTCTGTCTGACTTATTTTGCTTAACGTCATACCCTCAAGGTCCATCCATGTTGTTGCAAATGGGACGATTTTGTCTTTTTTATGGCTGAGTAGTATTCCATTGTGTATATATACCACATCTTCTTTATCTGTTCATCAGTTGATGAGCACATGGGTTGCTTCCACGCGTTGGCTATCATGAATAATGCTTCAATGAACATAGAACCCTTTGAATTGTTGCTTTCACATTCTTTGGATAAATAAACAGTAGTGGGATAGCTGGATCATATGGTATTTCTATTTTTAATTTTTTGAGAAATCTTCATACTGTTTTCCACAGTTGCTACACCAGTTTGCATTCCCACCAACAGTGAATGAGGGTTCCCTTTTCTCCACATCTTCTCCAACATTTGTTGTTTTTTGTCTTGTTAATTATAGCCATTCTGACAGGTGTAAGGTGATATCTCATTGTAGTTTTGATTTGCATTTCCTTAATAATTAGTGATGTTGAACATCTTTTCGTGTGCCTGTTGGCCATCAGTATATCTTCTTTGGAAAAATGTCTGTTCATATCCTGTGCCCATTTTTTGATCAGGTTGTTCATTTTTTTGTTGTTGAGTTGTATGAGTTCTTTATATATTTTGGAAATTAACCACTTGTCAGATATATTATTTGCAAATATTTTCTCCAAGTGGTAGGTTGTCTTTTCATTTTGTTAATGATCAATTTTGCTTTCCAGAAGGTTTTTAGTCTGATGTAGTCCCATTTGTTTATTGTTTCTTTTGTTTTCCTTATCTGAGTAGACATGGTATTCTAAAACATGCTGCTAAGAACGATGTCAAAGAGTGTACTGCCTATATTTTCTTCTAGGAGTTTTATGGTTTCAGGTCTTACATTCAAGTCTTTAATTCATTTTGACTTAATTTTTCTGTATGGTATAAGGTAATGATCTACTTCCATTCTTTTTCATGTGTCTGTCCAGTTTTCCCAATACATTTATTGAAGAGACTTCCCTTTCTCCATTGTATGTTCTTGGCTCCTTTGTCAAAGATTAGCTGTCCATAGATGTGTGGGTTTATTTCTGGGTTTTCAATTCTGTTCCATTGATCTGTATGTCTGTTTTTGTGCCAGAACCATGCTGCTTGGATTACTATAGCTTTGTAGTATGTTTTGAATTTAGGGATTGTGATGCCTCCAGCTTTGTTCTTTTTTCTCAGGATTGCTTTGACTATTCAGGGTCTTTTGTGATTCCATACAAATTTTAGGATTCATTGTTCTACTTCTGTGAAGAATGTCATTGGGATTTTGATTGTGATTGCATTGAATCTGTAGATAGTTTTAGGTAGTACAGACATTTTAATTATGTTTAGTCTTCAAATCCAGGAGCATGGAATATCTTTCCATTTCTTTATATGATCTTTGATTTCTTTCAATAATGTGTTATACTTTTCAGTGATAGGTCTTTCACCTCCTTGGTTAAATTTACTCCTATTTTATTCTATTTCATTGCAATTGTAAATGGGATAATAATCTTGATTTCTCTTTCTGCTAGTCCATTATTAGTGTATAGAAATGCAAACGACTTTTATAAGTTGATTTTCTATACTGCAATTTTGCTATAGTTGTTGATTATTTCTAATAGTTTTCTGGTGGATTCTTTAGGATTTTCTACATATAGAATCATGTCATCCACAGACAGCAAGAGTTTCACATCTTCTTTTCCAATTCAGAAACCTTTTATTTCTTTTCTTTTCTTTTTTTTTTTTTTGGCCTAATTGCTGTAGCCAAATCCTCAAGTACTATGTTGAATAGGACTGGTGAGAGTGAGGACCCTTGTCTTGTTCCTGTTTTCAGAGGGATGGCTTTCAGTTTTTCAACATTAAGTGTGACGTTGGCTGTGGGTTTGTCATATATGGCTTTTATTATGTTCAGGTGCTTTCCTTCAATACCCATTTTATTTAGAGTTTTTATTAAAAATGTGTGTTGGATCTTATCAAATGCTTTCTCTGCATCTATTGAGATGATCATGTGATTTTTATTCCTCATTTTGTTAATGTGGTGTATCACATTGATTAATTTGTGGATGTTCAAACATCCCTTCACCCCTAGAATAAATCCCAATGATCATGGTGTATGATCCTTCAAATATATTGCTGTATTCAGTTTGCCAGTATTTTGTTAAATATTTCTGCATTGATGTTCACCAATGATATTGGGCTATAATTTTCCTTTTTTGTGTGTTGTCCTTGTTTGGTTTTGATATCAGGGTGATGTTTGCCTCATAGAATAAATTAGGAACTGTTCCATATTCTTCAATTTTTTAAAAATAGTTTAAGGAGAATAGGGACTAGATCTTCTTTGAATGTTCAGTAGAATGCTCCAGAGACGTCATCTGGTCTTGGACTTTTGTTTTGTGGGAGATTTTTTATTATTGTTTCAATCTCTTTAGTTGTGATTGGTCTATTCAGATTCTCTATTGCTTCTTCTTGGTTCAGTTTGGGGAGGTTGTAAAACTCTAAGAATTTAATTATTTCTCCTAGGGTATTCAATTTGTTGGCATATAGCTTTTCATGGTATTCTCTTGCAATCCATTGTATTTCTGTGGTATCTGTTCTAATTTCGCCTCTTTCATTTCTAATTTTGATTATTTGAAACTTCTCTCGTATTTTCATAGTTAGTTTTGGCTAAGAGCTTGTATGCATTTGATGGATAACTTCTAATGTTTATTAAGGCTCATTTTTAATTACCTTTCCTTGCAGTAATACTGGTTTCTAACATTATGTAAATTTGAGGTGAACATCATTGTATTTCAATTCTTGTATAGATCACATCATGTTCAACACACAAACACTAATTACATTCCATCACCACAGACATGTGCCTAACCGTGACTTTTGCCCTTCACCCTCCATGAATAACCACTGGTAAGCAACAATGCGATCTCTATCTCCATGTGATTGTTTGTTATTGTTTTAATTTTCTACTCATGAGTGACATCCTATGGTATTGTACTCTTTCACTCCGACATATTTTGCTCAGAGTAAACCAGAGATAGATAGCCACAAAGATAATGACCGTTGTTATCTACAAAGGCCCCAGTAAATAGGCTCACAGCTGCTTTTGCAGGCAGGCAATACAGATGGACTAGGATGGAAGGCAGCCCTCTCACCATTGGCCCATCGCCAATGTCACAGTGTCAGCGGTGGCTGCTGATTAGATTTCTTCTCAGAGGGGGAGCTGTAGAACAAGAGTCTAGCGTCGTCGGTGAGACAGGTACACCAGCGATGCTATTGGTAAAAAGTGTAGCAATATACATAGTATTTGTGCATATGATTGACAGATATGCTATATTCAAATGTTGCCATGCACGATGGGTAAGCTGACTGAGAGAGCCATCTTATTTCTCCATCACAAGCTGGGTAAAAAAAGAATCTCTGACTGTCATCCTGTAGCATGTGGCTGAAGCACCCCAAAAACAGTAGATTGGATTAAAGGGGTGAGCCGATTCCACTTTGAATAGGGCAGAGTGAGTGAAGGGGAGTGAGAAGGGGGATAGCATAGGAGAGGAAGCCAGAGACGTTAACGGGAAGTCAATCCAGTAGAGTTTGCACAGGCCATAACTGGCCTTTTACTCTGAATGAGCTCACAAGCCATCAGAGGCCTTCGAGCCGAGGAATTACACAGCTTACGACATAGGAAAGAAAATCAAAGTTTTGAGGAAGACATCGAGTGAGGAAATCAAGGTCAAATTTAAATCAGAAAGTCTAAACAGATGACAGATTTGAGCGAAAGGCGCATGCCAGAGGGTACTATCCCTTCCTTGCCAGGTGGCCGCAGGCGTGGATCTAGGTTTTCCAGCTGCCAAAATGGAAAGAGGGAAAGGTGACCCCCGGCAGCAGTCAGAGTAGCCCGGAGATGGAACCCGACTAACTGCACAGAAGGAGCAACCATGCTTTTCCCTGAGGTGAGCCTCTCCCAGGAGTTATCCGAGGGAGGTTAGAGTGTGGCCAGGGAACTTCCTCTTCACCGTTGTCCTAACACCAGCTACGACGTAGATCTTCCTGGAGATGTTACCTGCCACATCCTCTGTGTGAGCACAGTTAAGCAAAAGAAATTTGTTTCCTGACCCTCACCACCACCACCACCACCACCACCACCACATGGTTTGTGAGCACTGTTCACGTATTTATGGGTGTCTCAGTGTGTTTTCTTTGTGGGTCTGTTTTGCTGTTTGGTGTGCTATTTGCTGTCTGTTCTTGTTCATTAGGCTTAACACCCTTTGTGTGTTATAGGTGTTGAAAGCATTTTACTTTGTATGGGATTTCGTCGATGACAGTACAACCCTAAGGGGAAATTGAGAGAAATATAATTGTGTGGGGGACATGGATGTCTCCCTCTCATTCTTCAACGAATCCAAAGAAAAACCAGAGAAAAGATGGAGGATGTTGGTAACAGATCTTTATTCATTCAACAAACATTCAGTGAGCACCTACTACGTGCCAGTCACCTTTGGGATAAATTAGGGAACAACCGAGCACACATACTAGACAACAACAAAAACCCTGGCTTTGAGGAGCTTGCCTTCTAGTGGGCAGAGACAAGCAAACAATTATAATAAGGAAATAAATTACATAACGTGTTGACAGAACAACGTGCATTCAAGACAGAACAGAAGAAGACCGGGTAAATGGGAAGTGTGTGTGTGTGTGTGTGTGTGTGTGTGTGTGAGTGAGTGAGTGAAGGGGGTGAGGTGGTGACACTTGAAATAATAAGTGTAGGAGCGAGCCATATTGAAAGGTGACATTTATTCGAAGTCATGAAAGAGATGACGGAGGTAGCCATGCAGACATCTGGGGAAAGAATGCTCCAGGCTGAAAGAACAGAAGGTGCCAAAGCCCTCACTTTGGGAGCAGGAAGGAGGTCACTGTAGGCAAAGGGGAGTGAGAAAGGAGGAGGGTCCTAGGAGATCAGGGAAGAGAGGGAACTAGTGGCCACGTCACAGATGGCCTTGTCGGCGATCACAAGGACTCCTAGTTTACCCTGAAGAGAAACGAACGCTGTTGGTTTGGAGCAGAGGCATCACGTGATCCGATTATAGGTTTCGGTGGCATTATTCTGGCTGCCGGATTGATTATCAGCAGGCCGGTTTGGTGCGGCTGCTGGGGAGAGTGAAGCAGGGAACCAAGTCAGGAAACAATTCCAATCATGTAGGGCAAAGACTGATGGTGGCTTGGAACAGGATGGGAGCAGTGGAGGGGAGGTGGTGGGAAGTGGCCAGATGCTGGACATATTTGGTCAAAAGAGCTCCCAGGACTGCCTGACAGGTTGAAAATGAGAGGGGAGACAAAGAGCCGGGTGAAGGATGCCCCTCCAGTCTGTGGCACAAACAGCTGGAAGGACAGAGTTGCCATTCCCCTGCGGTGGGAAATAGTGCCGGTGAAGGGGGTTTGTAGGGGCGCATGGGGGATTTCAGCCTTGGGCTTGTTCATTCGGGCTGACTCTTAGGCAGTTTTCTCGGTGAATGAGAAAGGGAGGTCACCCGCTAAGAGTGAGGATGGGAGAGGCAGTGTTGGAGGCTGCAAGAGAGAAAATAAGTGTTGAAACGGAAGGGTGGGCAGCTGTGGGGGCATGAGAGAAATGAGTCGTTTGAGGATTTGGACTAAGAATCTGGTGGAAAGCTGTTTCCGTCTCAATGGAGACCCTGGGTGTGCCAAGATCTGACAAGGTTCATTCTTGCCGATCCAGTCCGAAAACGGTAGCTTTTGCTGGCCCTGCAGCCTGCGAATCCAGGTGTGCTCTTGCTGGAGAGGGTGGCATGGATAGGTCTGAGGGAGGATATAAGTCATCTGTGTTGACAGTTACTCACTTCTTCAGTCATGCTGAAGAAGCACAGATAGGCCTAAGACCTGACAGGATAGACCCCAAGTCACCTGGACTTCTGCCGTTTGCAAAACTGCGCTTTGAGTTTGGCTTAGAGAGCAAGAAGTGGCACAATTAGGCAATTCGACCCAAATGTGAAAGTGAGACACACGTCGGAGAGGACATTCGGAGGATGAAAAAGGAAAGCAGGAAGCCCCAGCACCTTCTCCCCAACGGGAGAGAAGTAAGGGCTGGCTTAGGAACAAGTTTCAAAGCCCTGCTGGCCCGCTCGGTCCCGACTGCTGTATGGCTATTTACAGCTGCTACGAGGTGCTTCATTCAAGACCCCGATGCCAGGATCGAGGGACTAAGAGCCACGCTATATCTAGGAGAGGGGAGACGTCTCTGAGTATTGCCGGTCTAAGCACGTCCCGGAGTGGGAACTTAATCCTTTCCCTACACTGGGACTGCTTCTTCTTCTAAGACCGACAAACACAGAAATTCTCGTGTGTGTGTGTGTGTGTGTGTGTGTGT
>NC_060276.1:65155651-65157533 GCF_021613505.1 Equus quagga | reverse complement strand
TGTGTCTGTGTCTGTCTATATACATCTACATATGCATATGGATCTAAATAGGTAGGGATTTTCCTCGCACATGGGGCCTCCCTCAAATCTTCTTGCCTCTGGGTTCCCTGATAGCAAATGAGATGCAGAGGAGCGTGGAAGTACTGGCCGAAAGAAACTGAAACTTGGGCCTGTGAGCAAACGGCACACACAGCGTATCCAACAAAGGAAAACTCAAGGGAGGCGATAAGGCCTTTTGAGTCACTGGCTACCCGATTTCCCAAGCAATTCGAAGTGGTGGCTGCAAGGCAGCCTGGAAAAGTGCCTCCCCACGCCTCCTCCACCACCCAGCTAAACTGAAGCCAGGCAGCGGGGTCCACGGGTGCAGGGGCAGCCTTCCCCACTCATTCCCCAATGGGTAGGAGATTCTGCGTAGGGTCACATTCCTACTGTCCAGTCTACCCTCGGCCTCTATGTAGTACACCAGGCAATGTCTTCCCTCATTCCTCCACCAGATGGGGATACTCTGCCCCCCTGTTACCTGAATTCCATTTGCCAGGGAGGCTGGACATCCCCCGACACTTCTGAGTCCTCCCCTTAGAGCTCCTGGCATCGCACGGAGAATTAATTACACACATGCTCCTGCCTCTCTGCACTGCCTGAGCCCCAGCCGTGGCCCCCCTGAGTTTCCTGGAGGTTCTCTCTTCCTTGAGCTCCCTACAGGCCCGTCAGCGTTCCCATCAGCCCTCCAGAGATCCATGTCAAAGCAGAGGCCAAACATCCCTCAGCACAGCAGAGATCCAGGTAGCCACTGAACCTCAGTGAGGATGCTTTTAATGCCTGCAGGTTAGTGGGGGGCATCCTGGTGGTGCTGATTACAAGAGCCTTCGTTTGGGATACTGGTTGCCCCACATAGTCCACAGAGGCCTTCAAGTGCTGGGACGCACGAACTGAAGACTGCAGAAGCCCTTGCGCCTGGAGGGCTGGGGATTTGAGGAGCAGCACCTCACACTCCTGTGCTGTCTGGCTCAAAAGAAGAATATGCTGCAGGTACACCACCTCCTCTGGCTGCCCACGTCCCTCGTCACCTTCTCCATGAAGCTCAGAAAGATCAAACAGGCCCCGGAGATGCCTGGGCACCCTCTCCGTTCAACAAAGCCCCCTAAGCCTGCCCCAGTCCCTGGACAGAGGCGATCTGTTTTCTCCTCACCTTCATTTGCCATCCATGTAAGGAACACACCCCAGACATCTTACCGAGTGCACAGGTAGCTTCCTGGCAAGCAGTCCTACACGTCCAAGAAACCAGCAATGGGTGCTGTTTACGAGTAGCCTCGCCATCGGGCACAGCCGGTATTTGACTAATACGCAATTTTTTCTTTAAAGATTGTATTTTCTTTTTCCTTTTCCTCCCCCATGTCCCCCGTTACACAGTTGTATATTCTTCCTTGTGGGTCCTTCTAGTTGTGGTATGTGGGACGCTGCCTCAGCTTGGCTTGATGAGCAGTGCCGTGTCCGCGGCCAGGATTCGAACCAACGAAACACTGGGCCGCCTGCAGCAGAGCAGGCAAACTTAACCGCTTGGCCACGGGACCAGCCCCGACTAATACACATTTTCGAGCCACACACACCCCCCCACCACCACATTGGTAGAGGCACATCGAACTTATGGATTGCTAGTTTGGTAGTATGATCACCCGGGTAAGTCGCGCAGAACGAAGCCATCTCCTCCCACATTTCAGAAAATTGTTTCAAGTTATTGAAGGTGATCATCTGCTGCTGCTCCCCTTGGTCCTGTAGCACGTCTCATTCAGGCAGGAAACACTCTGTGACTGTCCCTCAGCTCTGCTTCCACTCGAGAGAGAGAGAGAGAGAGAGAGAGAGAGAGAGAGAGAGAGAGAGAGAG
>NC_060276.1:65103681-65155551 GCF_021613505.1 Equus quagga | reverse complement strand
CTCTCTCTCTCTCTCTCTCTCTCTCTCTCTCTCGAGTGGAAGCAGAGCTGAGGGACAGTCACAGAGTGTTTCCTGCCTGAATGAGACGTGCTACAGGACCAAGGGGAGCAGCAGCAGATGATCACCTTCAATAACTTGAAACAATTTTCTGAAATGTGGGAGGAGATGGCTTCGTTCTGCGCGACTTACCCGGGTGATCATACTACCAAACTAGCAATCCATAAGTTCGATGTGCCTCTACCAATGTGGTGGTGGGGGGGTGTGTGTGGCTCGAAAATGTGTATTAGTCGGGGCTGGTCCCGTGGCCAAGCGGTTAAGTTTGCCTGCTCTGCTGCAGGCGGCCCAGTGTTTCGTTGGTTCGAATCCTGGGCGCGGACACGGCACTGCTCATCAAGCCAAGCTGAGGCAGCGTCCCACATACCACAACTAGAAGGACCCACAAGGAAGAATATACAACTGTGTAACGGGGGACATGGGGGAGGAAAAGGAAAAAGAAAATACAATCTTTAAAGAAAAAATTGCGTATTAGTCAAATACCGGCTGTGCCCGATGGCGAGGCTACTCGTAAACAGCACCCATTGCTGGTTTCTTGGACGTGTAGGACTGCTTGCCAGGAAGCTACCTGTGCACTCGGTAAGATGTCTGGGGTGTGTTCCTTACATGGATGGCAAATGAAGGTGAGGAGAAAACAGATCGCCTCTGTCCAGGGACTGGGGCAGGCTTAGGGGGCTTTGTTGAACGGAGAGGGTGCCCAGGCATCTCCGGGGCCTGTTTGATCTTTCTGAGCTTCATGGAGAAGGTGACGAGGGACGTGGGCAGCCAGAGGAGGTGGTGTACCTGCAGCATATTCTTCTTTTGAGCCAGACAGCACAGGAGTGTGAGGTGCTGCTCCTCAAATCCCCAGCCCTCCAGGCGCAAGGGCTTCTGCAGTCTTCAGTTCGTGCGTCCCAGCACTTGAAGGCCTCTGTGGACTATGTGGGGCAACCAGTATCCCAAACGAAGGCTCTTGTAATCAGCACCACCAGGATGCCCCCCACTAACCTGCAGGCATTAAAAGCATCCTCACTGAGGTTCAGTGGCTACCTGGATCTCTGCTGTGCTGAGGGATGTTTGGCCTCTGCTTTGACATGGATCTCTGGAGGGCTGATGGGAACGCTGACGGGGCTGTAGGGAGCTCAAGGAAGAGAGAACCTCCAGGAAACTCAGGGGGGCCACGGCTGGGGCTCAGGCAGTGCAGAGAGGCAGGAGCATGTGTGTAATTAATTCTCCGTGCGATGCCAGGAGCTCTAAGGGGAGGACTCAGAAGTGTCGGGGGATGTCCAGCCTCCCTGGCAAATGGAATTCAGGTAACAGGGGGGCAGAGTATCCCCATCTGGTGGAGGAATGAGGGAAGACATTGCCTGGTGTACTACATAGAGGCCGAGGGTAGACTGGACAGTAGGAATGTGACCCTACGCAGAATCTCCTACCCATTGGGGAATGAGTGGGGAAGGCTGCCCCTGCACCCGTGGACCCCGCTGCCTGGCTTCAGTTTAGCTGGGTGGTGGAGGAGGCGTGGGGAGGCACTTTTCCAGGCTGCCTTGCAGCCACCACTTCGAATTGCTTGGGAAATCGGGTAGCCAGTGACTCAAAAGGCCTTATCGCCTCCCTTGAGTTTTCCTTTGTTGGATACGCTGTGTGTGCCGTTTGCTCACAGGCCCAAGTTTCAGTTTCTTTCGGCCAGTACTTCCACGCTCCTCTGCATCTCATTTGCTATCAGGGAACCCAGAGGCAAGAAGATTTGAGGGAGGCCCCATGTGCGAGGAAAATCCCTACCTATTTAGATCCATATGCATATGTAGATGTATATAGACAGACACAGACACAGACACAGACACACACACACACACACACACACACACACGAGAATTTCTGTGTTTGTCGGTCTTAGAAGAAGAAGCAGTCCCAGTGTAGGGAAAGGATTAAGTTCCCACTCCGGGACGTGCTTAGACCGGCAATACTCAGAGACGTCTCCCCTCTCCTAGATATAGCGTGGCTCTTAGTCCCTCGATCCTGGCATCGGGGTCTTGAATGAAGCACCTCGTAGCAGCTGTAAATAGCCATACAGCAGTCGGGACCGAGCGGGCCAGCAGGGCTTTGAAACTTGTTCCTAAGCCAGCCCTTACTTCTCTCCCGTTGGGGAGAAGGTGCTGGGGCTTCCTGCTTTCCTTTTTCATCCTCCGAATGTCCTCTCCGACGTGTGTCTCACTTTCACATTTGGGTCGAATTGCCTAATTGTGCCACTTCTTGCTCTCTAAGCCAAACTCAAAGCGCAGTTTTGCAAACGGCAGAAGTCCAGGTGACTTGGGGTCTATCCTGTCAGGTCTTAGGCCTATCTGTGCTTCTTCAGCATGACTGAAGAAGTGAGTAACTGTCAACACAGATGACTTATATCCTCCCTCAGACCTATCCATGCCACCCTCTCCAGCAAGAGCACACCTGGATTCGCAGGCTGCAGGGCCAGCAAAAGCTACCGTTTTCGGACTGGATCGGCAAGAATGAACCTTGTCAGATCTTGGCACACCCAGGGTCTCCATTGAGACGGAAACAGCTTTCCACCAGATTCTTAGTCCAAATCCTCAAACGACTCATTTCTCTCATGCCCCCACAGCTGCCCACCCTTCCGTTTCAACACTTATTTTCTCTCTTGCAGCCTCCAACACTGCCTCTCCCATCCTCACTCTTAGCGGGTGACCTCCCTTTCTCATTCACCGAGAAAACTGCCTAAGAGTCAGCCCGAATGAACAAGCCCAAGGCTGAAATCCCCCATGCGCCCCTACAAACCCCCTTCACCGGCACTATTTCCCACCGCAGGGGAATGGCAACTCTGTCCTTCCAGCTGTTTGTGCCACAGACTGGAGGGGCATCCTTCACCCGGCTCTTTGTCTCCCCTCTCATTTTCAACCTGTCAGGCAGTCCTGGGAGCTCTTTTGACCAAATATGTCCAGCATCTGGCCACTTCCCACCACCTCCCCTCCACTGCTCCCATCCTGTTCCAAGCCACCATCAGTCTTTGCCCTACATGATTGGAATTGTTTCCTGACTTGGTTCCCTGCTTCACTCTCCCCAGCAGCCGCACCAAACCGGCCTGCTGATAATCAATCCGGCAGCCAGAATAATGCCACCGAAACCTATAATCGGATCACGTGATGCCTCTGCTCCAAACCAACAGCGTTCGTTTCTCTTCAGGGTAAACTAGGAGTCCTTGTGATCGCCGACAAGGCCATCTGTGACGTGGCCACTAGTTCCCTCTCTTCCCTGATCTCCTAGGACCCTCCTCCTTTCTCACTCCCCTTTGCCTACAGTGACCTCCTTCCTGCTCCCAAAGTGAGGGCTTTGGCACCTTCTGTTCTTTCAGCCTGGAGCATTCTTTCCCCAGATGTCTGCATGGCTACCTCCGTCATCTCTTTCATGACTTCGAATAAATGTCACCTTTCAATATGGCTCGCTCCTACACTTATTATTTCAAGTGTCACCACCTCACCCCCTTCACTCACTCACTCACACACACACACACACACACACACACACACACACACTTCCCATTTACCCGGTCTTCTTCTGTTCTGTCTTGAATGCACGTTGTTCTGTCAACACGTTATGTAATTTATTTCCTTATTATAATTGTTTGCTTGTCTCTGCCCACTAGAAGGCAAGCTCCTCAAAGCCAGGGTTTTTGTTGTTGTCTAGTATGTGTGCTCGGTTGTTCCCTAATTTATCCCAAAGGTGACTGGCACGTAGTAGGTGCTCACTGAATGTTTGTTGAATGAATAAAGATCTGTTACCAACATCCTCCATCTTTTCTCTGGTTTTTCTTTGGATTCGTTGAAGAATGAGAGGGAGACGTCCATGTCCCCCACACAATTATATTTCTCTCAATTTCCCCTTAGGGTTGTACCGTCATCGACGAAATCCCTAGACAAAGTAAAACGTTTCCAACACCTATAACACACAGAGGGTGTTAAGCCTAAGGGACAAGAACAGACAGCAAATAGCACACCAAACAGCAAAACAGACCCACAAAGAAAACACACTGAGACACCCATAAATACGTGAACAGTGCTCACAAACCATGTGGTGGTGGTGGTGGTGGCGGTGGTGGTGAGGGTCAGGAAACAAATTTCTTTTGCTTAACTGTGCTCACACAGAGGATGTGGCAGGTAACATCTCCAGGAAGATCTACGTCGTAGCTGGTGTTAGGACAACGGTGAAGAGGAAGTTCCCTGGCCACACTCTAACCTCCCTCGGATAACTCCTGGGAGAGGCTCACCTCAGGGAAAAGCATGGTTGCTCCTTCTGTGCAGTTAGTCAGGTTCCATCTCAGGGCTACTGTGACTGCTGCCGGGGGTCACCTTTCCCTCTTTCCATTTTGGCAGCTGGAAAACTTAGCTCCACGCCTGTGGCCAACTGGCAGGGAAGGGATAGAACCCTATGGCATGAGCCTTGCGCCCAAATCCGTCGTCTGATTAGACTTCCTCACTTTAATTTGGCCTTGATTTCCTCACTCGATGTTTTCCTCAAAACTCTGATTTTCTTTTGTATTTGGTAAGCTGTGTGATTCCTCGGCTCCAAGGCCTCTCATGGCTTGTGAGCTCAGTCAGAGTAAAAGGCCAGTTATGGCCTGTGCAAACTCTACTGGATTGACTTCCCGGTGAAGTCTCCGGCTTCCTCTCCTACGCCATCCCCGTTCTCACTCCCCTTCACTCACTCTGCCCTAGTCAAACTGGGAATCGGCTCACCCCTTTAATCAAATCTACTGTTTCTGGGGTGCCTCAGCCGCGTGCTACAGGACCACAGCCAGAGATTTTTTTTTAACCCAGCTTGTGACGGAGAAATAGGACGGCTCTCTCAGTCAGCTTACCCCTCGTGCCTGGCAACATTTGAATACAGCATATCTGTCAATCATATGCGCAAATACTATGTATATTGCTACACTTTCTACCAGTAGCATCGCCGGTGTACCTGTCTCACCGACGACGCTAGACTCTTGTTCTAGGGCTCCCCCTCTGAGAAGAAATCCAATCACCAGCCACTGCTGACACTGTGACATTGGCGATGGGCCAATGCTGACAGGGCTGCCTTCCATCCTAGTGCATCCTTGTTGCCTGCCAGCACAAGCAGCTGTGAGCCTATTTACTGGGGCCTTTCTAGAAAACAACAGTCATCATCCTTGGGGCCATCTATCTCTGGTTTTCCCTACCCAGGTGAATCCACGGAACTTCCAAGGCTCCCTCCTCCACACTGTCCAGTATGACTGTCTCCACCCTAACTGGATTATCTTCCATAGCCTGCACTGCTAACCCAGGATGGGGAAGGGGAGTGTGAAATCCAGGAAAGGCTAGACTTTCAAGGGCACTGTGGCATCTCCAAGCCTTCTCCACCTGGAAGTGTCCTGCCTAGACGACTGATCCCTCAGAATCACCTGAAAAATGCCCTGGTCAGGCCAAAACATTATGACGAGTGGATCCTTGGAAATCCAGGTCCCTGGTATCCATGATATGAGATTTCATCAGTTTGGAGGTGCACAGTGAAGCCAATGGGGCACAAATAGTTTGAGTGTTGTGAATTTTTACTTGATGGTTCTGGGTCAAGGCCCAGAAGGTTTCTCTCTCTCTCTCTCTGACCAGCACTGCCAGCCCTTCCTTCCAGATTCCAGAGCTTGGTATTGTATTTAACCCACCATATGGACCTGACATCTTTGCCAGAGAATACTTGGAAAGTAGGGGAAAGTTACCAGAATGAATAGAAAATCACCCATAATTCCACAACCAATGGATAATGACTCTTCATTCTTAATTTACTTGCCAGTAGTCCCTTTCCTATGGCAGTAAGATAATGCAGCATGTATCCTACTACCATGAGATTAAATGGTGTCCCTGGCTGCATTCCAGGCATTGCTGAGCATGTGTGGTGACCTGCAGAAATGGCTCCCCTGCCCCCTACCCTCATACCCCATCCTTCATGGAAAAAGATGCTTTAACCTCATATTAGCTAGGGAATACAAAACTTTAGTCACGGTGGGGTGCCATTTCTTTCCTATCCCGGGACTATTTGATTCAGGGACTGAAAAGAATACTAAGAAATGACATCCTAAGGAAGAAAGAGACAGGAATCCCAGCTTGGCGCACTCACAGCACTGCGGCTGTTGGAAGGAAGTGGTGATTCTGAGGATGAGACTACATCCTTCACTCAGGTTTGTCCCCTGGCCTAGCTCCCATGGGATCAGCTATGAATCCAATGAGGGGCTGAGAGGAAAAACTGAACGTGCTGTTTCCATAAGAGCGACGAGGCAGTGCAAGTCACTCGGCACAGCCCAAACGGCTCCCTCTGATGGCAGGCGATCAGTGCAACTCGTGAGCCTGTGGGCAGAAGAAAGGATGCCCCTGTGTCACCAGATGGGGCTTGGATTATCAAGAGTTAATAACACTAAAAGCTGTTTTATGTTTCTATGAAAAATTGCTCGGTGAGTATAAGAAGGCAAAGCAGGAAGGAAGGAAGAGAGGGAGAGGAGAGAGAGAGAGTGAGTAAGTCCAGACGAAGGAAAGAAGGGAAGAAGAGTGACTATATAGAGAGACCAGCCCTGGGCTCAGTTCACTTTTCTTCTTGAAACCCAGGGCTGCTGCCTCTACAGCCCAAAGCCTTGGCTATAACCTGGTGTGGTGCTTGCTTAGTGGAGCATTCAGAGCGTCCCTTGAGGAAAGCTTATGACACACTGCAGCAAGACAGGCACGACTGGGGTCTATGCCCAACCAACGTGACAACCCTAGCTCACTGCAGCACCAGGAAGTTGCCGCTGGATCCACAAGTACCAGGGCTACCTTATGCCTATTTTCCCTCTCCACTTGCCCCAGGCTTCCCTCTCCCTTAGCAGATGTGGCACAAAGGAACCTCTGCAGAAAATAATCTCAGAGCGTCAGTGTGAGCTGCGTCCGGAAAGTCCATGGCGTTCTGAGTGATGTGGAATTTACTGAGCACTCACCGGGCTCCAGGCCCTGCGCTAAGAGCTCATTCGTTCACTTGTTATATAATTCCATCACTAAAACAAGCGAGGGAGGCGAGTGTGACTATAACCTCCACTTTTGAAGTGAGGAAACCAAGGCTCAGTGAACTTTGGAAACCTGCCTAAGGTCACACAGATAATAAAACTCAGGTGCCTCTGAAAAAGAAGATGACATACTTTAACCATAAACTGTCATGGCCCTGAGACTGAACAGGAGAGTAAGGTTGGTAATTTCCAAGCAGGAAGCAATTTTAAATCTGGCCTGACTTCAGACCCCTTGAACTGCCCCTGGTGTGCCTGGGGAGGCGTCTTCTCTCTTAAACATATACGCGCGTACACACGGACACACACACACACACACACACATTGACTGGCTGATTGGTATGGGACAATCCGAGTCCCATGTGATCCAGACTCAGCAGTTAACAGAATGATTATTTCCCTACTCTTTCTCGTGAGCAATATTACATCACAATTCCCAGTATTTTCCTGGGAACTTAATGCATCAGAAGCTTCCAACCTTAGCCTAAGGTGTGTTTACTTTAGGAGTTGTGCAGATTCCACCATGCCAAGGATAGCTTAGGACCCTTCTCTGTCTTCCCATAATGCCCTGGATGTTTTGTCATCGATCCAAACTCAATTCCTCAAGTTATGCTCATCATCCCTCCTCCTGTGTTTTCTAGCTCAACGACATTCATGCCCCGATCCTATTCTGAAACCTGGTTGTCATACTGGAATCTAATTCTTCTTTATCCTCCATAGCCAATAGTCAAAAAGTCCTATTGATTCTATTTCCCTTATTAGTTCTCAACATCCATCTCAACTGTCAGTGCCTTGGCTTGGTGTCTTCAAGTTGGTCTCTCTGCCTCCAGTTTTGCCTTCCTCAAATTTATCTTCCACATTGTGTTTCAGTGATCTTCTTAAAACAAGTTTGATAAAGGCCTTCAGTAGCTTACCATTGCTTTGAGGGTAAAGTCTCAGCTTCCTAATAGCCTGCAAAGCCTCTCTGCTGTCCCCAAATCATAGATGAGTACACTCTTGCTCCAGCTGTGTTTGAAATTTCTGGCAAGGTACCATGATGTCTAATTCTTGAATGCCTTTGTACACGCACTTCCCTCTGCCTGGAGTGTCCTTCCCTGCCTGCTTTGGCTCCTTGCCTTTTGTGACTGCCTTAGGGCATCCCCTGTTTGTGTTCCTACAATATATGATATGCTACGATGTGATCCCCACTTTGTCTGCTCCCTCATTGTAAATAGTTCTTCTAGGGCAGGGACTGAATTCTTCATCACTCCACTCCCCTGCCTAGCTGCATGCCTGTTTGCGATTCACTACTTGTTTTGGGGTATTGGGAGTCTGTGTGTGGGTGTGTGTGCCCGCGTGCACAAATGGAGAGTGCGCTGTCGCGAAAGCTGCATTATTTTACTCAGGCTTTTCCTATGATCACCTCCGATATCACTGACCACTTAACCACTCCAGATTCCTGAAGCTGCTCAGACTATGCAACTAGGCAACACCTTTGCGTCTGCGCAGAGCGAGTGAGGAGGGGCCAACGACAGGCGCCTACAGGCAAGGGAGGGTGCGCGCAGGCGCACGTGAATGAGAGCGTCCCTCGCCAAGATCCGCGGAACGGGCGCTCAGAAGTCATTTCCGGGAAATTGGAGCCACGCTTTGTGGGCTGCAACATGGAGGCATCTAGTGGAACGGAGGAGCCGGTGAGCCGCTGTTGTGCGGTCGGTGAGTGGGGAAGCTGTGCGGGGCTGATCCTTGAACTCTCCCTCCCCTCTCTTTTTCCTTTTCCAGGTTTCCGGGGAGCTGGTGTCAGTGGCACATGCTCTTTCTCTCCCAGCCGAATCTTACAGCAACGATGTAAGTATGACTCGTCCGCAGCTCCCACTCACTCAGTTAGCCTGGGATGTCTGCAGGGCCTGTCATGAAATTGTAATCCCCCCTCCTGATATCTTCTGTAGATCCTCTCCACGTCCGCCAGAAACTGCGCCTTTCAATTCATTCTAACGTTTTTGGTCCGCAAAGGCGGGAACAATGCCAGGGGAAGTAGTTTCCAAACTTTGCTGCACTTAAGAATCACCTGGGAAGCTTTTAAATATCCCGATGCCTAGTTCGTAATCCATACCAATTAAATCAGAATATCTGGGAGGTGAGAATCAGGAATCAGTATTTTTTAAAGGTCCCTGAGTGATTCCATTGTGCAGGAAAGTTGCATTGGCTTATACTGTGTCTCGTTTAGATCCTTAACTAGAAAGCACGTGATGTATTTTGAGATACAAGACACAGGGACATGAAAACAGTAATAACAAATCAAATAAGAATGTGATGTATGCTAGGTGAGTGGATCAGGACATAAGATCCAAAGGATTTTAGTTGAGGAAGAAATTCCTAAGAACCAAGACAGTAGAGGAAGACTTCACTGAGGAAGTGAATCTCAAACTGGATCCTCAGAGTGTTGGTGGACAAAGGACGCGGATTGGCATTGAGGAAAAGGGCGTGGCCTAAGGCATGGAGGTACAAATGTAAATGGCTTTTTCTGGTATCAGTGAAGTAGATCTCTTTATTTGGAGTGGGAGATTCCAGTGGAACAGGTGGTGGGGGCTTGGTAAAGCTTATTTATAACCTAGCCTACTTCAAGGAATTGATTCATTTCTAAGTGTTTTAGGGTGGATAATTGGCTATCTGATAAAAACAAAAGATGAGTAAGATATGCTACCCTCTTAAAAGTGAAGAGTAATTTTATTTCCATTATCTTATTTTGTCCTTTCAACAACTCGGTGTATGTGGGTATATTATTTCAGTTTGACAATGATTTAACTTAGTCCTGAGAAGGCTATTTATCTACTGCTTTATGTACTCTCCCACGCTTTCGCTAGCTGCTGGGAAAAGATAGCCAGTGGCTCATTCTGTTTATTAGGCTGGAGCCTCTTTTGGTTGTCATAGGACAAAATAATTATTATATTGTCCAAATCCATTAGTCCAATTTTTACCCTTTGACAGTAACACCAAATTTGGTACCCCTCTTGAGCATTAACTAGACATCCACAGACTTCCTTAATTTGTTCTCTAGTAGCGGGATTGGGAGATTGCTGACCTGGCATTCTTCACTCCTTTGCAGCCTGATATTGAGATGGCTTGGGCCATGAGAGCAATGCAGCATGCTGAAGTCTACTACAAGGTGAGTTGTCTGTCTTCAGAATGAAGCAGAATTAAACGTGTAATTGTAATATATGGTGCTCTGCTAATCACTATTCTTAGTAAGTTAGACAGTTGTGTTTTAGAGGTAGTTTTTATTACTGTAAGATCTTACCCGGGGTGGGGGCAGCACGGGAGGGAAGTAGAAGTGAATTTTGTTTTGACAATGACGAGTTGTGCCTCTTTGCCCAGTGTTCTGTTGCTAACTGGCAAAAAGGTGCCTGGCCCATAGTAGGCACTTAATAAATGTTTCTTGACTGAATGAACAGTCCACAGAGGGCAATAGCCAGGCAGTACTGGGACCAAAAGAGTTTGAATAGGTGGAAGGAATTGTAGTATATTATGGCCCTTTATTTTCATTTTATTTATTTATTTATTTATTTATTTATTGAGGAAGATTAGCCCTGAGCTACCATCTGCCACCAGTCCTCTTTTTGCTGAGGAAGACTGTCCCTGAGTTAACATCTGTGCCCATCTTCCTCTACTTTATATGTGGGATGCCTACCACAGCATGGCTTGACAAGCAGTGACATGTCCGTACCCGGGATCCAAACCGGGGAACCCTAGGCAGCCAAAGCAGAACGTGTGAACTTAACCACTGCACCACTAGGCTAGGCCCTATGACCCTTTAAAACTATGTCGTGATTTCATCTGAGATCTAGGCTGTCTGTACTTCCTAATGAATTCTTCTGCCCTGAGAACCATAGGGGTTTTCTGGAGAAGAGAGGATAGGAGTGTAGTAAATTAGACACTAACATCTGTATGTTGTCTTATTGTCTGGCAGCTGATTTCATCAGTTGACCCACAGCTCCTGAAACTCACCAAAGTGGATGACCAAATCTATTCTGAGTTTCGGGAAAATTTTGAGAAACTCAGGATAGATGTATTGGACCCAGAAGAGCTCAAATCAGAATCAGCTAAAGAGGTAAGAATTCTCTCTCTTAAATATTTCCTAGTATCTGACCAACAATTATTGATTGTGAATACATTTTTATACATTTAAACTCTTTTTGCTTTGTTGTAAGGAAAATACATAAAGAACCAGGGCTTTTATGTAGTTATAATCAACTAATAAGTAAGTTATGAAATAAATGTTTTTCTGGTTTATGGATTTTTCATGTCCATTAAATCTATTTTTTTCTCCTTTTTGCCTTGGACATTTATCCCTGCCCACCCAGCCCTTTCAGGCCAGGAGGAATACATTTACTTGTATGAGTAGTTTAGCCAGAAGTCTTGGATGGAGGATTGGTGAATAAGGTACAGGGAGGTGTTTGCATTCTCTGGATTTAGGTTCACGTTATCACAGGCCATAGATAACTGGAAAACTGGAGTTTCGCATTGCTTGCTTGATTGTCTTGTGCTTTTACAGAGAACTAAAACTCTTATAGTTGGGCACAGTTTCTCCCTGAGAGTAGGCCCTTGGCTTATGAAGAATGTAAACTTGTAACTCTTAGCAGTCTGTTACTGATCTTTGGAAAATTGCCTCTACTGATGGACTTCTTTCTTAAAACTTAGCTTTGACTTTGGGCCTAGTTCCTGCCTTCTTTGTCGCATTTGTGTGTCAGCGGGGATGAATAACCATTTTGGTCTGAGCTAGCCAATAACTTAAAAATAAAACCGAATTTTTTCAAGAAATCAAATTTTAATTCTGTAGCCAAGGATTTAAGTATCTTGTCAGGTTAAAATATTATTTATGTTGGGAAATACCAGTCTGAGGACGCAATTGATAGCACAAAAACTTGCTGCTAGTGACACTAGCAATCAGCTCAATCCTAGTCTCTTTTACTATGGTGGTTTTCCTTACTGGGAGAGTGGAAGCCCCTCTCCTGGCCTGACTGTACCAGCTTCCTGCATTTGTCAGCTAAGGCATCTTTTTTGCCTTTGTAGAAGTGGAGACCATTCTGCTTGAAGTTTGACGGGATTGTAGAAGACTTCAACTATGGTACTTTGCTGAGACTGGATTGTTCTCAGGGCTACACTGAGGAAAACACTATCTTTGGTGAGTTTCTTGCCTCTGGAATTGTTTCTTTATAAGGAGAGTGAGGGATGTGGTTTTATTAATGAATCAGTAACATGGATAGTTAGTTTGAGGATCATCTTATTTGTTATATCTTTACAAATTATGTTACTGTTTCTTGAGTAACTGAGATAAGATAGCTCCGTATTTTCAGTCTCATTTAATATCGGATTAGAATTCCACGTCTCTGAAGCTTGTGACTAGACTGGAGTGCTCTGCATGTTAGTTCTGCTTTGTCAATAGATTTTCAGTAGGTTTAGAGAAGTAACTGTGACTAGGACAATAATCAATTCTATTCACCTTTCAGCTCCCAGGATACAATTTTTTGCCATTGAAATTGCTCGAAACCGGGAAGGCTGTAACAAAGCAGTTTATACCAGTGTTAAGGACAAAGAAGAGAAGGGAGCCAATAATGGAGGAGAGAAAGGAGCTGACAGTGGAGGAGAAACAGAGAAAGAAGCCAACAAAGAAATCAACAAAAGTGGGGAAACAGCTATGTAAGGTAGACAGGGAACAACATACTAGAAGCCGTGACTCAACTGAGCCTACAAGTACCATGATGCTACTTGCAAAGACCCCATGTGGTTAAGTGTATGTCCTTGTGCAATTGAAGGACATCTTTCTAGCCTCATAATCAGGAGTTGCTCTGGTTGTTCTCTTGCATGAACTAGCTTGAAGACTATTAATGGTGTCTTAGTTAATTATTTCCTGGTATATAGTTTCTTGGTTCTCACCACCAGTTGAGTAAGAGATTTTGTAAATAAATTTCTCGTGGTTCTTATGGCTAGATATCTGTGATTGACTTTGAAAAAGTATTTAAAATTATTTGACGCTTTACTTTTTTTTTCAGGTATATAATCTTTTCACCATGTCTTATATAAAATGATTTATGCCTGTTTCTTAATGCTTCTCACTGTTTCCTGTAGTGAATTTCCCTCAAACCTGTTAAGTTGTACATGGTTTAAGAGTTGACTCTTGCCATTTGAGTGACTATAGCTTTCTGATTTTCTGTGATATATCTGGCAAAAGATTTGATAAATGCTCTGTGGGGATAATAGCAGCAGCCTGAACCTGTCAGACTAGTGAACACAGCCCAGTTTACATTAGAGGAGCCGGAGACTGGACCTGCTTCAGTACCTGCATCTCTTCTGGTAGCCAAGCTAGCAGGAATTAATAATTAAATATAAAGCCTGGTAGGCTGGCTTCCCTTTTATAATGCTATGAACAATAGCATACATTTATACATTAACAGAAAATGAACATATTTTTAAATGATATTTTGTCATACCCCAAAAATAGGCCAGTTGATTTTATATGGTTGAGGGGGAGTTCCTTTTCGTCTAATGACTTTTAAGAGTGCATGTTTCAGTTATCTTCACATATCTATAAAAGTTTGTGCATGTCCCCTTGATTGCTAAAACTAGTTAGAAGAAGTCACAGTATTGATAGTGCATACAGTAAGTACTCTTAAATGTCTAACTACAGTAGGATCATGCAAGAAAGAATTTAGCAGAGCAGAGAAGGAGGGGGAAATGAGGCTTTTTTTCCCCAGTGGACATAGGAGAAAAATAAAAATGAAACTTAATTGATGAGTTGTCTCCTAGGCAAGCGCTGAACTAGAGATGCACACAGCTAGCAGCAACAATTGTGCACAAAAGACAGTAGGTTTCTCTGAATTCTCCTTTGCCAGTTCTTAAAAATATTTAAAATATTTGTAAGAGTTTTCATTTTATAAAAATGTATGTTTAAAGGGATAAGAGAGTGTTAAATACTTCATACTAGGCAGACTTTTTAAAATTAAGAACTTCCTTTACTGTATTAATTTTCTCTAGTTCACACATTCTTAAATATCTGCAAACATGTCCATACACATTGCTAGAGGGACTGGGGAAGAAGAAAGATTGCTGGCCACGTGCAGTTGTGCTTGTGGTGGCCTTTTCCAGGTTTCTCAGCAAGAAAACTGACTTAAGACTTCTCTCTGATTTTACAGAGAATAAGAAACATACCTTTGAAAGTCAGACTGCTTTAAAGCAAGAGGCATCTGTCCAAGGACTGGGGGATAAAAACAGAAAAGGGAGGGGAATAATAACACAGATGCACTGTAAGGCCAGGAATCCATGGCATCATCCAAGGTTAAAGGGGAAAGAATGGGCAGAATTCTTAAGACGGCCCCGAGATTCCCACTCCTAGCATACATGCTCTGTATAATTCTCTCATGTTAGTGTGGTAAAGACTTGTGAATATGAGGGGATTTCATTCCTGTGTTTAAGTTACTAACCATTTGATTTTGAGTTAATCAAAAAGGAGATTATCCTGAGTGGGTCTGGCCTAATCAGGTGAATCCTTAAACGAGGCAAGAAGCAGCAGCAGATGTTTTCCTGATGGCTTTGAAGAAGTAAACATCCATGTTGAGAGAGAAGGGGGCCATGTGGCAAAGACCTGAGGGTGGCCTGTGGGAGCTGAGAGTACTCCCAGGCTGACAGCCAGCAAGAAAATGGAGATTTCGCTCCTGCAATTAGAAGGAACTGAATTTTGCCAATAACCAGTGAGCTTGCAAGAGGCCTCAAGCCTCAGATAAGATTGCAGTCCTGGCTAATACTGTGATTTTAGCCTTGTGAGACCGTGAGCAGAGGACCCGGTTAAGCCATATTTGGACTCCTGACCCAGAGGACTGAGATAATAATGGGTGTTGTCTTAAGCCACTAAATATGTGGTAATTTGTTACAGAGCAGTAGAAAACTGCTACAGACTTTGGTACTGGAAGTGGAATGCTGCTGTAACAAGTACCTAAAATGTGGGAGTGGCTTTGGAATCAGGCAGTGAGTGGAGACTGGAAGGACTTTGAGGAGCATGATAGAGAAAGCCTAAATTGCCTTGAACAAACTGTCAGTGGAAATATGGACTTTAAGGATGCCGCTCCTGAGGGCTCAAAAGGAAGTAAGGAACATGTTATTGGGAACTGGAAGGTGGGGGTGATCCTATTGATAGGTGGTAACATTGTAGTTAGTTAGAGGCCAGGAAGTTTGAGATTTGGGCCCTTGCTCTGAATTATTTGGGGGATGATATCAGGCCAGGCTCCAAAAGTGGAGACATTCACTGCACTGTCATGATTTATTTTGAAACTATAGTTTAAACAAGGATATATTGTACCAGATGATTGGAGACATGAATTGCACCTAAAATGGGCTTCAGTGATTCTAAACCATTTTGAACTTACTCTTCGAAGGAGCTTGTTAGCTGGGTCTGTGTGTGTCAGGTGTCATTCATATAACGGAGAGTTCTCTATATGTACAATGCTTATTAATGAATATGTGCTCATTTGAAGCTTACATATATATTAATAAAACTTAACAGTAACTTTATCAATTGACTAGACCTTAGACCATGAAAAGGTTTTTCTGGAGAGGTATATTTTATCACTGACATTGTTTAAAATTGCCGCAGCATGGTGATAATTAAAGCAGACCAGGTGTTTTTTGGTTCCATTACTGTTTTTGGGTTTTCTACAGATAATACAACATTTTTTGCTTGCACTCAGTATGGGCGATTCTCACTACCCCACATTGGTACACCACAGTTGCTCTCATATATTCTTTATTCAGATAGTCAATATCTTAAGTGATCATTCAGAATTAAGGCATGAATGTATGTTATATGAATGGTCATTTCTCCATGCCTACATGTTTTTATCTCTAGAATTATGGAAACATTATAAATATCTACATGTTGTTGGTCTCCTGAATTGTACTGCTCTCACATAATGACCATATATAACTGGCTAGCTTTAGATTTTCCCTGCTCTACTCAGGGTTTCTCTGAATTCCTCAACATAAATTCCACTTTCTTGAAGTCAGTATTTATGTTATCATATTATAAATTGAAAAACAGAGACTTAAGTCATAAAGTAGTTTGCCCTCCATCACATACATGGTGGTATTGGGATGGAGATCCACATCTTTTGATTATGAATCTCATTGTTTTTCCAAAATCCACATTCCTACTCTAGAATCAGCTTCTTGCTAGAATAGAGACAAATAATTTGGATGAGGAATCAAAGTATTTAATAATCGTAAGTAAGAGCATTCTATTGTGGAGTGATGCACTGAGCTAGTTTAAGCTCCTCAGAATATTTTCAATTTTTCTTTGTCTTTTTCCTTCTGTGTCTGCAAGAGATTCCTTGTTGCGTATGCGACTGATACTTGTTTAAAAAGCATTGCAGTATAATCACTATAGGATATCACTGTCTTGAGTTTTAAAGTTATATTTTAGTTTCTTAACCTTTCTTATGAACTGAGATTTGGCTGACACATTTTCCTCAAGTGTTTTTTATTATTTATTTTTTATTTTTAAGGCTTTACTCTATCTTCCTGAAACTTGCATAAAAGTTTTTTTAGGCTAAATCATTGAAAGCTCTAATATCTATTACTAATTGATCTTTACATTGTAAAGAGAATAAAGGAAATAAAACTGCCTTAACTTAGAGAGGATGGACCTTTGATTTAGGATTCTTATGACATCCTTTCTATTTACATTGAAGTATATCTTGCCAAACTTACACAATTTTGAAAATTTAGATAATGTTTAAAAATTGAAATCACAATAATTTAAAATGCACATGTTCTTGGCTTTTTACTAAAAAAACTAAGACTTCTAAAAAGTTTGTCAATCTTAAGGTCATTTTTCTCCCCCAAAGTCACTGAGGCTTACCTGCCATCCTTTGGTTTAGGGAAGATAAACAAGGGAATTCTCCCTCGTGCCCCGCCACCCATCGGAATAAGTTTATTGCCTCTTAATCCTGGATGAGATCATGAACTCTAAGGACACTTGCTCACCTGCCGAGCTCGCACTCACCAATGGTACATTTATTTTAAATTGTCTTTTTTTTATTATGAAAACTTTAAACATAGACAAAAGTAGAAATAATGAACCCCTATATACCTGTTACCCAGATTAAATAGCTATCAAGATTTTGACGCCTTTGCTTCATTTATCCTTTTTTCTTTATTGAAGCATTTTAAAACAAATCTCAAACATCATATCATTTCACTTTTATTTATTTCAGTGTGCATCTCTAAAAAATGGGAATTTTCTTATATAATCACAATAGTAAATAATCACAAATAATATTTTCAGCTGATGTTCAATTGTAGCAGACTTCACGACTGTATATTCAAATGATAGAGACTCAGGAAATAGTCCTTTAGGGTATATTTAAGGAATAGTGATTAGTGTAGGTTGACTGAAGTATGAGTAATAGGATGTATGTATACAGGAGAATTGGATGAGGTTGAAAATATGTATTTGATTCACAGTGTGGGCACCAATAATGAGCCCTAGATGCTGAGTTAGATGCCCTACGTCCATCTTATCCCTAACATGTAGGCATTATTAATCCCATTTTACACATTAGGAAATTTAGGCTTGGAGAGGTTTTGAATCCCAGGCTAAGGATTTTAGATCTAATTTAGTTGGTAGTGGCAAGATACTGGAAGTTTATTTTAATTTCTGGCTAGTGATATAGTGAAAACTGTTTAAGGAAGATCAAACGATATGCCATATTGAGTAAATTCAATATTAAGCATTTATTCTGGATGGATTGTTTCGACCTGATTCTTGCATTCATTCATTTACTTAAATATATTTATGGAGTGGATACTACACACCGTGTATGTTAACAATCTAGTGGGGAAGATAGAACTTAAACATATACAAGGACATTGATAAAGTTTGCTAAGGAAATTTATGGTAGAACTTTTAGTGCCTTTTTGTGATTAAAAAGCAAATCTATGCTCATTTTTTAAAAATATGGAAATCAGAACCCACAAAGAAATTTTTAATTACTTATTACTTACTGCCAACTACGTTGCCAGGGAAGGGGAAGCCCATGAAAGATTGTTTATTGATTTTCATTGGCCTGTCCTAGAACTGATACACATCTTCTACTGATAGCCTGTCAAATAGAACTCAGTGCTCTTACACTGAATTGCAAAAGAGGGTGGAAAATTTAATCTATGTGTGTGCCCAGGAAGATGAGGAGCCAAAGCTTTTATTGGACTACCCAGCCAGTCTCTGTCACAGCAGGTAAATAGTTATTGGTGTCTCCTGCACATATTCATTAACTTCAGTTTATTCATTTCTCAAATTCTAGAAGGAGATTTCCATTCTGTGACCCTGGTGCTCAGTGAATTCCTAACTGTACAGTTGACTTCTTGAATTCATGTTCTTGGACACTGTGTCAATATGGTCTGAAATAACAAGCTTCTCCTTTGGACTCTTCATTACTTCTTTTAAGTGATTAAAATGCATTATGTTGGAATAAAAACATGTCACTTACTATTGTGTTCTTCATTTAGACAATATAATCTATGCATTATTTATTGTTAGTTAAAAAGAAATCCATCTATTCTGGACACAGAAAGGCTATTCATTTCTTTATAATCTGCAATGAGTTTAGGACATTAAACTTGCTCTAGGTTAGATGAGAAACTGTACAAGTGACAGGTTGGTTCAGCCTTTAGGTGGGGAAGTGTTATATGCCACACAGTAAACCTTACAGATTCACATAGAATGGACTTGGACCTCAGCTCTGAAACTTGATACTCTTAAATTTATTCTAAATTAGTCCAGCACAGTGTAAGAGAGAGAATGGATTAACGTGGAATCATTATAGAATTATTTGGATTATGTATATAATAAAAGAAAATAGCTGTTTTTCTTCAAGGAAATGTTCTAGCAATGCCATTACCAACAAAGTTATAATTTACTCAAACAAGTTTGAAATATTTCATCTGATCCTGGAGTTCACTTTATCATTCGTTCATTCATTTGTTTCTGTATTCATTCTTTTCCTAAACACCTTTACATATTGTCTTTACCATGACTTAAAGGGTAATCATTCTCTTCAAGATCCCTGCCACCTTTTTCTGTGACTCATTACTCTGTTGCTCCTGCCTTCAGCCTCAGGGCCTTTAGACTTGATATTTCCTCTGCTCGGTAAGCTTTTCCCACAGATATCCATATGATACTAATTCATTTCTCAAAGATATCTACTCAAATATCACCTTAATAGAGAGGTCTTACCTGACCTCTTTATTTAAAATAACACCTCCCTTGGCACTCTCTATCCCCTTACCTTGTATTTTTCATTATAACTCATCACTGTCCCCTCCACCCTCACCCTGGAGGGCAGGAACATTGTCTGTTTTGTTTGCTGTTGTATGCCTAGCACCTAGATCAATGTCTGGCTGGCATATAGTGGAGTCTTAATATTTTTTAATAGATGAGCAAAGGAAATACCTACTATATATCAGGCATAATTCCAATACACTGGGATCACAATCGAGACACTGAACAATCAGGTTGAAGTAAGATCCAAAAGTTTTCCGTTGTTGTTCTCTCCATCCAGACAGGGATATGTTAGAAAAGAAAAATGATGGTCCAAATAATTTTACATTTTGAAGGCCATTCCACACTGGGTAGTAGGAGTTAAGCTAATTCACGAACAAGATCCACTGGGCAAATGCCTACTTTTCTACAGGCGTTTGCAGTCATAACACTAGGTATATGAGATCACCTTTATAAAGTGGAATATGGCTATCATTAAGGCTCCAGGTTTTTTTAAAGGCCTGCAGCACATGAGGCATTTGACTTGTATATATGCTATCTCAAACCAATCATATTACTCTCCTCTCTTCCCTAACCTGTGCCTCCTTCTGTATACACATTTTTTTATCATAATTTTTTCCATCATTCTGGCTTAAAATCTTGGCAATGTCTCGCGTCTTCCTCTTCTCCTTTCACTTACTTCTCATTCACATGGCTTTCAAGTAGTATACTGCTCTGTAGCTGAGGCCACCACATTGAACAACTAACTCCAAAGGATGCCGTTCACATTTTGGTTTATGTTAATGGAGTCATGCACTGAATAAACCTGCACAACTATCTACAGTGGTCCTGCATATGGCTGAGACTGCTAGTTGCCTACCCAACATCGACTTTCCCCTTCTTTTAAATAACTCCAAATTGTAGCTGAACATATTGATGATTGGGTTAAAAGGTCATAGTTGCTAACCCGTCTTTGAGCTAGGTTTAGCCGTATGACTAAGTTCTGTCTAATAGGATGTAATCTGAAGTTTGTTTTGTGGATCTTATAGGAAAGTTGCTTAAAGGAAGCTAATTCATCTGCTGGAGGTCCCTTCTGCTCCTCTTCTCCTCTCTGTCATTCCTCCTTTTTATGGCCTGCAACAATAATGTGAAGACTAAAGCTTCAGCTTGGAGTACATCTTGGACTATAAGGAGATCTTGAGGATGTAAGCAGTCATTTGTTTGACAAGTACAGGGTCATTTGTTTCTCTACTTGTGTCATCATCTGTTTTCCCTCTGCCTCAGCCCAATCAGCATAAGACCATCAGGGACAAACCTGTAGTCTGACAAAGTTAAGATCATTGAACCATTGCCGTGAGGGAGATTGCACGTCAGGAGAATCATGGCGCATCTCTCCAAAGGAAAAGATGGAGTTATTATAAGATTTGGGGGAAAGAAGAAGTTTAGTTGAAATTTAAATTAAATTTAAATGAAGCCATGTCTTGTTAGCTTTAAAGCAAAGTAGGGTGTGTGTAAAGGGGTCAACATCAGATCCTGGAATGCAGAAATTGACCAATAGTTTTGTTTTCTTGGAAACTACTAAGGTAAGATAGATGTGTAATATTTTGTCCAGAAACTCCTTATCTGAATCTCTGCACTTCGTTTGTATTTCAAAGCTGCTTCTCTGGGTCAAAGTGACTTATATTCCCCAGGCAAGAGCTGAATGTTTTATTCTTTCTGGTACAATTTCCAACAGAAAATTTTCTGATAGTCTGTGATTTTAGAGGACAAAGTTGTCAGTGAATAAGAAAGCTGTAGTTACTCAAGAAGGGAGTTGTTATGAAACTTTTCAGCTGCAGTGTGTCCTTGGGAGAAATAATTGTTTCCTGTCAACTGTTCAGCTGGCTTTATCCGTGTGTGGTTATGCCAGCGTGATGAATGGCGGTGCAGGTTTTTATTTTCTTAGTCCAAGCTCATTTTTTACCTTCTCACCTCTAACCTCAATAGTAATATTACTTTGCTTTTCCTTGTAAGATTCTTTATAGTTTTTGAAGCATGGTCATATGTGCCCATAATAAGTTAAATTTACAAATAACCTTCTGAGCTAGGAAAGGAAAAACACATATGAAGAAACTAGAGATCAGAGAGGTTATATGACTTATCTGAGGTGACATGCTGCAAACACCTAGGCCAGAACCCGTATTTAAATCCTGGTTCAAGTTCCTCTCAGATTCTTAAAAGCATCTCTTCCTCTCCTTAAGCTTTCTCTTTTTGGAAAGGGATTGGCTAGTCATATAAGCAATGAGCTTAGATTCAATGTTACCTATCTACATCACATATATCTGTTCATCAAGAAATAAAAACAAGTATCTTGGGTTTTTTCCCCACTTCTTTCCTCATACAAATAAATGGCATAAGTTGAAAAATAGAATAAGTTATATTTACAGTGCAAAATCAAACTAAGCATTTCAGTAAGATACAATAAGGCTTTAAGAAGAGTAATTTTAAAACACTTGAGAGAAATCTCCATTAAAAGATATAAATATGTATAATGTTTAAACTCAAGTGACAATAGTTTTTCAATAATATAAAGATTCCATTGGAATTGCAACATACCATTTTGCTCTAATTGAAAATGTTGATTTACGAAATCTGTATGAATAATGTGGAATCCTCATGGTCTGATTGACTCTTGTTCTTTCTCCCTCCCTTTCCCTCTCTCCTTCATTCTCTCCCTTTCCACTTTTTCTTCCAGTAGTCTTAGGGTTTAGGCCATACTTGAATCGAAAGAATGTGAGATTTGAAATCATCAGTCATAAATTTTAAACACCAGCTATATAATCCTGGACTAGAGTAATTTAATTGGACCAAATTTAACAATGTGCAGTCACTGCATAAAAAAGAGATGCATTTCTATTCCTTTAGAGATTGGATGGTGGAGAAGGCTTGACATTCTTTCTCTTAGCATCCACCCTCATCATTATGGCCTTTTAAGAAAGTGAACTCTTTTTTTCTTCTTTTAAAGATTGGCACCTGAGCTAACAACTATTGCCAATCTTTTTTTTTTTTTCATTCCTCTCCCCAAAGCCCCCAAGTCCATAGTTGTATACTCTAGTTGTAGGTCCTTCTGGTTGTGCTTTGTGGGACGCCACCTCATTGTGGCCTGATGAGCAGTGCCATGTCCACACCCAGGATCTGAACCAGTGAAACCTTGGGCTGCCGAAGCGGAGCGTGCGAACTTAGCCACTGGGCCACAGGGCAGCCCCAAGAAAGTGAACTCTTAAATGCAAGGGAAAGAGATAAGAAAGTAGAAGTCTTTGGGCTCTTGACTTCAGATGTATTCATCAATAGAATCTTTACCAGTAAAGCCTTGCATTTTGGGGAAGGTAGAGTAAGTGATAGAAATGAAGTAAATCCATACTTTGAATAAGATCCACAGTAGAATAACCTATGTTAGGCCATGGTTCAGTTGTCAGGCCATTTCTCAAATTAGCAAGCATTATCTGTGAAGATAAAGGATATCTTAAAAGTCGTTCGAACCTAGTATGAATTAGTTTAAAGAGCTTGTTTTATAATATTGAAATTAACTGAAACAACCAACTGGCAGTTTTGATAGGCTAGACTAGATCATTCAGGCAAAGATTGACCTGAGTTGAGCAGAAGCAAACTTAATCATATGGCATCTTGAGTACACACAGCATATGGAAACTACAAATACAAATTTCAACAATTTTCAAATTTGAGCCGAAAGCTTACTGTGCACTGTTATTTTGGTGGCTGATGAAATCAATGAAGCAGATTATAATGAGACAGATGAAAATCTGCAGAGAAAACACCTGTTCAATACATTTCCAGTCCAGACTAATGAAGATGTGCTAGGTCACCAGCATCCACAGGGCCTAAAGGATATTGTCATGTGAATAGCACTCTGTGCCAAAAGGCTGAGCTGAAGACTGTTTATTACACATGACTACATTTACCACAGTTAAGACATAACATGGCAAATCTAATGGCATATTTTTGAAACTATCCTCTAATTGTATACAAAATATGACTGTTTAAGAAACCTTGAATTGCAAAATGTTTTGTCAATAGCAATCAATGTCTGTTTGTGTATTTGATAAATTAGAGGGAATTGCAGTGGCCAACTTCAACAAATGTCTTGTGATTTTCAGATGATCTTATGGTTTAGTTATAAATATTTCCAATCCAAGTTGTCACCTAGACAGTCCATCCACACTGAGAATGCCAAGACTCTTAAGAAATATTGCTAACGGCAGAGACATGCTTCTTAGGGCCATCCTGCACCAGGAAATTTCACTTAGATGACCACTTTGCCCTTGGTTGCTTGAAGATGCTAGAAATAATTGCAAAGTGAAGATGACTTTATTCATTTCAAGGTACTTCTTGTGTCATGTATAGCTCTATAATCTTACTGATGCAGGAGCTTTTGCAAAAGAAACAAGTAGAATACTTTTTAATAGCGACCAAAAGTACTTGTTCTAATCTCTTACACTTGGACTCTATAGCTCAAAGACTTTTGCATTCTTTATTTCATTTAATCTTCACAACATCCATGAAGTGGATTGAAATAAGGAGAGCACAAGACACAACTCCAATTTTGTATGTGAGAAATATGAGGCTCAAAACAGTTCACTTTCCTAACATCACACAGGTCACACAGATAGTTAGAAAAGCAAGTAAAAACAGCCAGATCTTGTGGCTGGCCCCATGGCCTAGTGGTTAGGTTCAGTATTCTCTGCTTTGGTGGCCCAGGTTCGCGGATTTGGATCCCAGGCGCGGACCTACACCACTTATCAGCCATGCTGTGGTGGCAACCCATATATAAAAAAAAAAAATAGAGGAAGATTGGTACAGATGTTAGCTCAGAGCAAATCTTCCTTGGCCAAAAAAAAAAAAAAAGCTAGGTCTTCTTGATCCTAGGCCATTGCCTGTGCATATATATATTTGATGATGTCCCAAAAAGAATCTCAGAAGAAATGACAGGGAAAACTTAGCACAGAAAATCTATTTTCAACCAAAAACACAATGTACTTAGAGTTTCTGGCCTGAGTTTATTTCCTTTGATGACATGCTTCTGCCATTCTAATCTAGTGCTGGGAGGAATAATTTAAGGGGAACAACTGGAATGGGGAATTATCCATAAAAATGTAGATGACAGTAATTTTGTCAGAGATTGCTAATTATTGCACAATATCCATTCTCCTCTTTTTCCTTAGTAATAGAGAATCTCTGATTTGTGTGTGTGTGTGTGTGTGTGTGTGTGTGTGTGTGTGTGTGAGAGAGAGAGAGAGAGAGAGGAAGATTTTCCCTGAGCTAACATCTGTGCCAATCCTCCTCTGCTTTGTATGTGGGATGCCTCCACAGCATGGGTGATAAATGGAGTAGGTCTGTACCCGGGATCTGAACCCATGAACACAGGCTGCTGAAGCAGAGCACACAGAGCTTTAACCACTTGGCCATGGGGCTGGACCCAAATGTTTTGGGTTTGTGTTTTTGTGAGGAAGATTGGCCCTGAGCTAACATCCATTGCCAATCTTCCTCTTTTGTTTGAGGAAGATTGTCCCTGCGCTAACATCTGTGCCAATTTTCCTCTATTTTGTATATGGGACACCACCACAGCATAGCTTGATGAGTGGTGTAGGTCTGTTCCTGGGATCCAGACCCGTGAACTCTGGTCCACCAAAGTGGAGTCCATGAACTTAACCACTATGCCACAGGGCCAGCCCCTCTGGTCACTATTTTATTTCTGATTACTTGAGGTGTAAAGTGAGGTTGCTTATTTGAGACCTTTCCATTTTCTTGATATATGCACTTATTGCTGTACACTTTCCCCTCAGACCTACTTTTGCAGCATCCAATAGGTTTAGAATGTTATGTATTCATTTTAATTTATCTTGAAATAATTTTTAATTTCCCTTTTGATTTCTTCTTTGACCCATTGGTTGTTCAGGAGCACGTTAATTTCCTCATAATTGTTGATTTTCCAGCTTTCCTCTCATTGTTGATCTCTAATTTCATATTATCGTGGTTGGAAGAGATACTTGTTATAATTTCAAACTTCTTGAATTTGCTAAGACTTGTTTTGTGTCCTATCATATGATCTATCCTGGAGAATGTTCCACGTGTACTTGAGAAGAGTGTGTATTCTGCTATTTTTGGGTGGAATGTTCTATAAATATCTGTTAGGTCCACTTGATCTAAGGTATGGTTGAAATCCAACATTACCTGCTTGACTTTCTGTCTGGATGATCTATCCATTGCTGAAAGTGGGGTATTGAATTCCCCTACTATTATTATATTGTTGTCTATTTCACCCTTCAGATCTGTTAGTATTTGCTTAATAAATTTAGATGCTCCAATATTGGGTGCCTATATATTTATGATTGTTGTATCTTCCTGATGATTTGACCCCTTTATCATTATATAATGACCTCCTTTGTCTCACAATACCGTTTTTTGTTTAAAGTGTATTTTATCTGCTATAAGTATAGCTACGCCACTTTATTTTGATTTCCACTTGCATAGAATATCTTTTTACATCCTTTTACTTTGAGCCTATGTGTGACCTTATTGCCAAAGTGAGTCTCTTGTAGGCAGCATAGAGTTGGGTCTTCTTTTTTATATCCATCCTACCACTCTATGCCTTTTGTTTGGTGCATTTGATCCATTTACATTAGTGTAATTATTTTTAATGAGGACTTACTAATCCCACATTTTTTATTTTTTTACTTCTTTGGTGAGGAAGATTGGCCCTGAGCTAACATCTGTTACCAAACTTCCTCTTTTTTTTCTTTTTCCTCCCCAAAGCCCCAGTACATAGTTGTATATCCTAGTTGTAGGTAATTTTAGTTCTTCTATGTGTGATGCCACCACAGCATGGCTTGATGAACAATGCATAGCTCCACACCTAGGATCTGAACCAGTGAACCCTGGGCTGCCAAAGAGGCATGCACAAACTTAACCACTTGGCCACGGTGTCAGACACCAATCCCATCTTATTTATTATTTTCTGACTCTTCTGTAGTTTTCCTGTTTCATTCTTTCTCTGTTTCTGCCTTCTTTTGTGAATTGATAGTTTTCTGTAGTGGTATGCTTGGATTACGTTCTCTTTATCTTTTGTTAATGTTGTTCCATTAGTTCCATAGGCTTTCTTTATTCTTTTCCCTTCTTTCTTTTTTGCTTCTCTGATTGGATAATTTCACTTGCTCTGTCTTTTAGCTTAGATTCTTTCTTCTTCTTGGTCAATTCTGATCTTGAAGCTCTCTATTGAATTCTTCAATTCAGTCATTGTATTCTTCAGTTCCAAATTTCCTGTTTCTCTTTAGTGTTTCTTATCTCTTTGTTGATCTTCTCATTTTGCTCTTTCATTGTTTTCTTGATAGTGGTAAAATATTTTTTGTGCTCCCTTGTAGCTCTTTGAACATCTTTAGGACAATTAGTTTGAATTCTTTGTCAGGCAATTTCTGGATCTCCATTTCTTTGGGGACTGTTACTGTATTCCCTTAGTAGAGTCATGCTTCCCTGATTCTTCATGATCTCTGTAGGCTTGCCTAAATGTCTGCACATTTAAAGAAATAGTCACCTCTTCTAGGCTTTATGGACTGAATTCAGTAAATAAAGACATTCACTTGCAGGTGGCAGCATGATTAAGCATGATGTGACCCTGACTCAAGTGGTACAGGTCACCAAGTGGAGTAGTGTGTGGGGTCACCTGGCCTGGGGGGACATGATGTCTCTTTGGCTCAAGTCTCTGTGGTCTAGAGCATCAATAACTGTGTGGTCTTTGGCGACTGCTTCAGGGAGTCTGTAATGGACACAGGGCTATTGAGGTCCTTAGCAGTGCCTCTAGGTCCTGTGGCTATGGGCCAAGGCATGTAGTGGTGGTGGCTGGAGCCAGTCTGTGCACACACTCAGTTGCAGAGGTCAGCTGTAGGTGCCTGTGTAGTGGCAGGAAACAGTTGCAGACACACATGTAGTAGTGGGAGCCAGAGGAGGCAGCAAGGGCCATGGCAAACTGTAAGTGCACTAGCAGTTTAGGGGCCCTGGCTCTCAGTGTGCTCTTTGTGGCTGCTGATTCTCACCATGGGTGCATGGCAGTGGAGACCTTTTGTAAGGGTTAAGCCAGGTGCATACAGGTACAGAACTGGAAGGGCTAGCTGCATGCAAGCACAATTGTGCAGGCCAGTGACAGAAGACAGGACCTAATCCAGGCCCATAAGCAGCTATGGGAGCCCTTGCTATCAGTGTGCTCCCCTGTGGCTGCAGTCTCTTCCCAGGTCTTTGCATGGTGGTGGAGTCTGGTGATGTATATCAGACTGACAGCATGCAAATGCACAGCTGGAGGGGCTAGCCCTGAGCATACACACAGCAGTGATGAGCAACAATATGGGTCTAGGCTTGCATCTTGCACTCATGCAGCCACAGAGGTCTGGCCAACTGTTGGTGTGGTTCCTGACCTCCACTGGGGGTGTGGGGCAGCAGGGCCCAGGGATGGACTCAGGTGGCTGGAATCAGTGAATGTGAAAACCTGTGGGGCAAAAGTCAGTGAAATCTTCAGGGAGTCCACAGCAGCTTGACCTCCATGATCGGGGGGAGGGAGGAGGTTAGGAAAGAGTCAGATAAGAATATCAGAGGCCATTAAAGGGATGTGGTTCAAGCTGACTTCATTTGGGACTCCAGCAGGAAGCCTGCCCATGAGCCACTGGGAGAACCTCACCTGAGGCTCCCTCTACCTGAACTGTGGGCACTCCAATGCCCTGATTGTTAAATCCATACCTCTACCCACTCTGTAGTCAGCTCCTTATGTGCATTCCTGAGTGTGACAGTGAGGGTGAGGTCCAATACATGGAGTATGCTCAGAAAATCAGACCAGTGTGTGTAGGCAAGGAAGAAACCACAAACTTGAATTGTAGTATCACTTTCTAGAAAACAAGAGGAATTTCCAGTTGCTAGCATGGTGAGTTGTAAAAACCAGAGAAGAAATAAAAGCTTAAGAATTCTGCCACAAGAGGGAGCAAGAGGCGTGGAGCAGGTGTATCCATACAAGGTTGGAAAAAGTCCCAGATATAAAAGGACCAACAAACAGTATATCCCACCTAAAGGCTACTAGCAAAGATTTGAGGAGATGATTGCTACCTGAAGTGTGAAAGCAGCAATGCAAACTGCAAGGAACATGAAGAATAAAGCAAATATGTCATCACCAAAAGATAACAATAATCCTCCAGAAATAAAACTCAAAGCCATGGAATTTTGTGATCTAGTGATAAAGACCTCAATGAGCTACAAGACAACACAGAAAGACAAATTTAAAAAATAGGGAAAATAACACATGAAAAAAAGAGAAAATTAGGAAAGATACAGAAATCATAAAAAAGAACCAAAGAGAAATTTTAGAATTGAAAAATTCAATGAATGAAATGAAAATGCAATAGAGAGCCTCTAATCAGAATAGACCAAACAGAAGATAGAATCAAGGAGTTAGAGGATAGTAACTTTGAAATAAACCAATCAGAGGAGAACAAAGAAAAAAGAATGAAAAAGAACAAAGAAAACATATGTCATCTATGAAACACCATCAAGCAATCAAATATTAGAATAATCAGTGTTCAAGAAGAAGAGGGGGAAAAGAGGGCAGAGAATTTATTTAAAAAATGATAGCTGAGACCTTTTCAACTTGAGGAGAGACTTGGATATCCAAATTTACAATGCTAATAGATCACTTCATTATCTCAATGAAAAACAACCTTCTCCAAGACACATTATAATGAAACTGTCAAAAATCAAAGACAAAAAGAAAATCCTAAAAGCAACAAGAGAAAAAAAGTTTGCAATATACAAAGGAACCCCTATTAGGCTATCAGCATGTTTCTGAGCAGAAACCCTACAAGCTGGTAGAGAGTGGAATGACATATTCAAAGTGCTGAAAGAAAAACAAAATGCCAGTCAAGAATACTCTATCAGACAAAGTTATTCTTCAGATATGAAGGAGAAATAAAGACTTTTCCTGCCACACAAAAGCTGAGGGAGTACTTCACCGCTAGACCTGCCTTGTAAGAAATGCTGAAGGAAGTTCTTCAAGTAGAAATGAAAAGACAGTAATTAGTAACATGGGAACATAGCAAACACACAACACACTGGTAGAGGTAAATATAAAGGCAGATTTAGAAAACTCTAATTCTATAATAAGATGATGTGTTATATACTTAGCTTTACTATAAAGGTTAAAGTAAAAAAGTATTCAAATTAACTACAACTACTATAATTTTTAAACAAATACACAATATAAAAAGAGTTTAACTGTGAAATAAAACATATAAAAGTGAGAGTAAAAAGGTAGAGCTTTTGTAGGTGATAGAAGTTAAGTTGCTACTACCTTAAAATGGACTGCTGTATCTCTAATATGTTTTATGTAAGTTTCAAGGTAACCCCAAAGCAAAAACCTAGAGTAGATTCGCAAAGATAAAGAAAGGGGAAACAGAGTATACCAGATGATAACCACCGATTTACAAAGGTAGGAAGAAACAGAGGGAAGAAGAACAAATGAAAATACAAAACAACCAGAGAAAATTAACAAAAAAGCATTAGTAAGTCCTTACATATCAATAATTACTCTAAATTTAAATGGATTGAATGCACTGATCAAAAGTCACAGAGTGGCTGGATGGATAAAAAAATGAAGACTCAACTTTATGCTGCCTACATGTGACTCACTTCAGCTTAGAGGACACACAAAGGCTCAAAGTGAAGAGATGGAAAAAGATATTCTATGTAAGTGGAAACCAAAATGAAATGGGGTGCTATACTTACATCAGGTAAAATATACTTTAAGCCAAAAATGGTAAAAAGAAACAAAGAAAGTCACTATATAATGATAAAGGAGTCATTTAATCAAGAAGATATAGCAATTGTAAATATATATACACCCAACATTAGAGCACCTAAATTTAAGCAAATACTAACAGATCTGAAAGGCTAAGTAGACAAAAATACAATAATAGTAGGAGATTTCAATACCCCACTTTTATCAATGGATAGATCTTCCAGAGAGAAAGTCAGCAAGATGACATTGGACTTCAACCATACCTTAGATCAAATGGACCTAATAGACATGTATAGAATATTTCACCCAACAACAGCAGAATACACATTCTTCTCAAGTGCACATGGAACATTCTTCAGGATGGATCATATGATAGGCCACAAAACAAGTCTTAGAAAATTTAAGATTGAAATCATAAGTTTCTCTTCCAACCACAATGTTATGAAACTAGAAATCAGCAATGTGAGGAAAACTAGAAAACTTACAAGCATGTGGAAACTAAACAACACACTACTGTTCAACCAATGGATCAAAGAAGAAATCAAAAGGAAAATTTTAAAAATCTCAAAACAAATGAAAATAGAAACACAATGCACCAAAACCTATAGGATGCTGCAAAAGCAGTTCTGAGAGGAATGTTTATTGTGATAAATGCATATATTGAGAAAATAGATCTTAATTAAACAAGCTCACTTTACACCTTAGGAACTAGAAAAAGAAAAACAAACTAAGCTCAAAGTTAGCAGAAGGAAGGAAATAAGAAAAATCAGAGCAGAAAGAAATGAAATGGAGACCAGAAAAACAATAGAAACAAATCAACAAAACTAACAGATGGCTTTTCAAAAAGATAAGCAAAATTGGCAAACCTTTGGCTAGACTAACTGAGAAAAGAGAAAAGTCTCAAATAAAATCATAAATGAAAAAGGAGACATTACAACTGAAACTACAGAAATACATAAGATCGTTAGAGACCACTATGAACGATTATGTGCAAACAAATTAGATAACCTAGAAGAAAGGTATAAATTACTAGAGACATACAACCTACCTGTTGCAGGAGAGCATAGCAACATTATTGCAAGGCTTTAAGCTTAGCAAGAACAATTTACAAAATGGGTGACTGAGAAATATAGCTGCAACCTGAGGGGTATGATTCTAATTAAACACATATCTAAGGACCCACTCTAATCCTCCCCAGAGACCTCAGGGTTGGCGCTATCTTCAAGCTCTACCTCTACTGTGCTCCAGAGTGCAAGTATCTCCTGGAGAGGAGCATGTACACTTATCTGGTGCCCTGATTTTTACATCTGGTACCCCAGTTTTTGTGGCTGCTGCCCATGGATTCCCTTTGATTGCCTAGCACTGGTGGCCAGCAGGGCTTGAATTTCTTGGTTCCATGGACTATAACAAATGCAGAGTCAGTCTTTTGCTGGCTGCCAACCCCAAGGGAATGCACAGACAGCAAACTGAAACACATCCCCAGTATTTCTGTGAAAGAGGCCTATTTGCTTGTCTTGGAGCCTCAGCCTGAGGGGCAATCTTCTGGTTTGGCACACATCTAGGGGCCTACTGAGGGACAGAAGCAGGTGGATGTCATCTATATATCTCCCTCTATCTTGCCCAAGGTAGCTGATATCTCCCAGAAAGGCATTTATACACTTGTCTGGTGCTGCAATTTTTGTGATTGTCACCCAGGGAACACTTCTAAATCACGTGGCTCTGCTGGCCACCAGGACTAATGCTTGTGGTGCCACAGGATTGTATATATTTGCATACTTTAAAAACTACTGCCTGAGGGTATGGGTTCCAATTACCCTTAATCTAGGTGCTAACTGAGATCCTTCAGTTTAGGATACTGACTAGTTTTGGCACACCTTCAACTACTGGCAGACACTAAAAATAAAATAGGCTGTTTAGACAATTACAAAGGTTTGAGAGACAACCAAGAGGTGGTGCATGGTTGAAAGATGAGGTTCATCTCCTACACCTGGCCATTCCCTCAAGACTAGGAGAGATGGCTGTTTTATCTAATGCATAGAAACCAACATAGAGAGTGAAGCAAAATGAGGAAATAAAGGAATATGTTCCAAATGAAAGAACAAGATAAAACCTCAGAAAAAGTCCTTAATGAGACAGAAAAGAATGATTTACCTGATTAAGAGTTCAAAATAGTGGTCATAAAGATGCTCACTGAACTTGGGGAAACAAATGGATGAACACAATGGGAACTTAAACAAAGAGATAAAAAATATAAGCAAGAACCAAATATGAGTCACAGAGCTGAATAATATAATAACTCAGTTGAAAAATACACTAGCAGATTTCAACATCAGAGTAGATGAAGCAGAAGAAAGGATAAGTGAACTCAAAGACAGGGCAGTGGAACCACCCAATCAGAGCAGTAAAAAGAAAAAAGAATAAAAAAGAGTTAAGATAGCTCAAGGGACTGATGGGACAACATTAAGTGAACCAATATTTGCATTATAGGGGTACCAGAATGAGAAGAGAGAGAGAAAGAGACAAAAAACTTCTTTGAAGAAGTAATGGTTGAAAATTTCCCTAATTTGGACAAGGAAATAGACATCCAGATACAGGAAGCCCAGAGAGTTTCTAATAAGGTGAACCCAAAGATATGCACACCAAGACATGTTATAATTAAAATGTCGAAGAAGAAAAAGACAAGGAGAGAATGTTAAAAGCAGCAAGAGAAAAGCAACTTGTTAAACACAGGGAACCCCTATAGGACTATCAGCAGAATTTTTCAGCAGAAAATTTGCAGGCCAGAAGGGAGTGGCAAGATATAGTCAAAGTGCTGAAAGAAAGAAACTCCCAACCAAGAATACTCCACTCAGCAAAGTTGTCATTCAGAATTGAAGCAAAGATAAAGAGTTTTCCAAACAAAAGTTAAAGGAGTTTATCACCACTAGACCTGCCTTACAAGAAATGTTAAAGGAATTTCTTTAAGCTGAAATGAAACGCTGTTAATTAGTAACAGGAAAAGATATGAAAGTATAAATCTCTCTGATAAAGGTAAATATATAGTAAAATTCGGAATAATCCAATGTTGCAAAGGTGGTCAATTAATCACTTATATAGCTACTATGAAGGTTAAAAGACAAAATTAGCAAAAATATCTATAACTGCAATAATTAGTTAAGAGAGACGAAGATAAGAGATGTAAAATATAACATAAGACATAAAAGTTTGGGGAAGTTAGTAAAAGTATAGAACTTCACAATATATTCAAACTAAAGTCGTTATCAGCTTAAAATAGATTGTTATATATAAACCTAATGGTAAGCACAAAACAAAAACCTATAATAGATACACAAAAGATAAAGAGAAGGAAATCTAAGCATACCACTACAGAGAATCATAAAATCAAAAAAGGAGGAGAGCAAGAGAAGAAGAAAGGAACAGAGGAACTACAAAACAGCCAGAAAATAATTAACAAAATAGCAAAAAGTACATACCTATGAATAACTATTTTAAATGTAAGTGAATTAAGTTCTCCAATCCAAAGACAGAGTGAATGAATAGATAAAATAACAAGACTCACCTATAGGTTGCTTATAAGAGACTCACTTCAGATGTAAGTACACATGTAGACTAAAAGTGAATGGATAGAAAAAGTATTCCACACAAATAGAAACCAAAAGAAAGTTGGGGTAGCTATACTTACATCAGACAAACTAGACTTTGTTTATGAAACAAATTTTACCTGTAACATTGTGTAAGATTAAGGTGTACAGCTTGTTACTGTTTTTTATAGGTTTAACTTTTTTAGATTCCACGTATAAGTGATATCATACGGTACTTATCTTTTAAAGCACTTTTAACATTCTTGTGTAGGTTTTTGTGTAGACATATTTTTAAATCACTTGGATAAATAAATAGGAGCATTATTACTGGATCATATGATAATAGTACATTTATCTTGGAAGAAATTTCCAAACCATCTTGCAAAATGACCGTACCATTTTGCATTCCCACCAGCAATGAATGAGAATTCCTATTAATCTGCATCTTCATCATCATTTGATATTATCAGATTTTTGGATTTTATCATTCTAATAGGTATGCAATCATATCTCATTGTCGTTTTAATTTGCAATTCTCTAATGAAAAATAATGTTGACCATATTTTCCATCTATATAACTTGTTTAGTGAGGTATTTGTTCAGATCTTTTGTCCATTTTTTAGTTGGGTTGTTTATTTTCTTACTTTTGAGTTTTAAAGTTCTTTGTATACTTTGGATAAAATCCTTTATCAGATATGTGTTTTGAAAATATGTTCACCAAGTCTGTGGCTTTTCTTTTCATTCATTTAACAGTATCTTTCACAAAGCAGAAGTTTTTAATATCAATGAAGTCTAGAAACAATTTTTTTGTGTCCTCAATTGTGCTTTTAGCATTGTATCTGAGTACTCATCCAACTCCAAGGTCACCAAGATTTTTTCCTTTGTTTTATTCTAGAAATTTTATAACATTGTTTTTTACTTTTAGGTATGTGATTCATTTTGAGTTAATTTTTGCACCTAGGTTCATTTTTTGAAATAAGAATCTCCAATTGTGCTAGAAATATTTGTTAAAAAGAATATTTTTCTTCATTGAATTTACTTTGTCCCACTCTTAAATATCAGTTAACTCTATTTGTGTAGCTCTATTTCTGGGTACTCTGTCCTATTCCATTGATCTGTGTGTCTATTATTTCTCCAAAACCACACTATCATGATTACGATAGCTTTAGAATAAGTCTTGAAATTGGGTAGTGTAAGTCTTCCAACTTTGTTCTTTTTCTTTGGTTTTATGTTGGTTAGTCTTGCTCTTTTGCTGCTCCATAAAGACATTAGAGTCCATTTGTCAATATCTGCAAAATTGTTTGCTGGGATTTTTATTGGAATTGCATTGAATCTATGGATCAAATTGGGAAGAATTGACATACTAACAATATTGAGTTTTCCAATCCATGAACAAGGAATATCCCTCCATTTTTTGGAAACTTCTTTGATATTTTTTCATCAGAGTTTTGTGGTTCTCCACATATAGATTCTGTGCATATTTTCTTACATATATAGCTAAGTATTTAATTTTTGTGTGCCGTTCTAAATGGTATTGTACTTTCAATTTCAAATTCCAATTGTTAATCATTGGTGTATAAGAAGAAATTTTTAATGTTAACCTTGTATCCTGCAACTATGTTATACTGGCTTATTGGTTCCAGGAGATTTTGTCAATTGGGATTTTTTACATAGATAACTATGCCATCTTTGAACAGACAGTTTTATTTTTTAATTCCCAATCTGGGCACAAAATCTTTTATTTCCTTTTTTTCTCTAATTGCGCTACCTAGGACTCCCAATATGATGTTGAATAGTATTGGTGAGAGTTGACAATCCTGCCTTGTTCCCAATCTTAGGAAGAAAGCATTTATTTTCTTACCATTGTGTATGAGGTTAGCTGTCTTTTTTTTTGCAGTAAATGTTTTTTTATTAAGTTGAAGTTCCCCTCTATTCTTAATTTGATGAGAGTTTTTATCATGAATAGGCTTTGGGTTTTGTCAAATGCTTTCCCTGAATCAATTGTTATAATCACATGATTTTTCTTCTTTAGCCTGTTGATGTGGTGGATGAATTGATTTTCAAATGTGGAACTAGCTTCACATTCTTGGAATAAACCCCACTTGGTTATGGTGTATAATTTTTGTAAATTTTGGATATAATTTGCTAATACTCCACTGAGCATCTTCATCTTTGTTTGTGAGAGATAATTGTCTGTAGTTTCCTTTCTTGTAATGTCTTTATCTAGTTTTGGTATTAGGGTAGTGTGGACATAACATAACGAGTTAGGAAGTAGTTCCTTTCCTTCTATTTACTGAAAGTGAGTGTATGGTCTTGGTATCATTTCTTCCTTAGATGTTTGTAAAAATTCCTTAAATGTTTGGAAGTGAAACCATCTGGGCATGATGCATTTTTTTGGAAGGATTTAATCAATTTCTTTAATAGATATAGGCCTATTCAGATTATCTATTTCCCTAGTGTGAGTTTTGTAGTTTGTGTCTTTCATGGAATTGTTTTATTTCGTATGAATTATCAAATTTGTGGGCATAGAATTGTTCATAGTTTTCTTTTGTTGTCCTTTTAATGTCTATGGAATTAGTAGTGATGACTCATAATTCATTTTTTATATTGGTAATGTATACATTCTCTGTCTGTCTCTCTTTTTTTTTGTTAACCTGGATAGAGATTGATCGATTTCATTGATTTTTTTTGAGGAAGATTAGCCCTGAGCTAACATCTGTCACCAATCCTCCTCTTTTTGCTGGGGAAGATTGGCCCTGAGCTGACATCCGTGTCCATCTTCCTCTATTTTATATGTGGGACACCTGACACAGCATGGCTTGACAAGCCATGAGTATGTCCGTGCCCGGGATCTGAACTGGTGAACCCTGGACCACTGAAGCAGAGCATGTGAACTTAACTGCTATGCCACCGGGCCAGCACCTGTTATTTTCTGATTTTTTGATGCTAAGCATCTTAATGAGTGTGATGTGCTAATTGCCATTTTTATTTGCATTTCCCTAATGATAAGTGATGTTGAGTATCTTTTATTGTGTTTATTGACCATTTATAAATCTTTGGAGAAATATCTATTCAAGTGTTTTGCCCATTTTTAAATCAAGTTGTTTATTTTTTGTTGCTGAATTGTAGGAGTTCTTTATGTATTCTGGACATTAATCCCTTATTGGATATATGATTTGCAAATATTTTCTCTCATTCCATGTGTTACCTTTTGACTCTGCTGATCGTGTCCTTTCATGAACAAAAGTTTTTAATTTCAATGAAGTCTAATTTACCTGTTTTTTGTTGTTGCCTGTGCTTTTGGTGTAATATCCAAAAAAGAACTGCCAAATCCAATCTTGTGAAGCTTTCGTCTATTTTTTTTTTGAGGAAGATTGGGCCTAAGCTAACATCTCTGCCCATCTTCCTCTACTTTACATGTGGAACGCTTGCCACAGCATGGCTTGATAAGCAGTGTGTAGGTCCATGCCCAGGACCTGAACTGGCAAACCCTGAGCCGCCGAAGTGGAGTGCAGGAACCCAACCACTATGCCACTGGGCCAGCCTCTCCCATAAGTTTTCTAAGAAATTTGTAGCTTTAGCTCTCACACTTTGTGTGTGTGGTATAAGGTTCACATTCATTTCTTTTTGTATACAAATATCCAATTTTCCCAACATGATTTGTTGAAATATCTACTTTTTCAAGGTAGAAGATGAAGTCATTGATTTGAGACCTTTCTTCTTTTCAATACATACATTTAACGCTAAAAATTTCCCTCTAAGCACTGCTTTCATTGTATTTTATAATTTATATTTTCATTTTTATGTTTCAAATCATTTTTAAATTTCTTTTGAGTCTCTTTGGCCAATGTGTTATTTAAGTGTTTTGTTTAATCTCCAAAGAATTGGGGATTTTCCAGTTATTATTTGGCTATTGATTTGTAGTTGAATTCCATTGGTATCTGTCAACATACATTGTATGGTTTCTGTTATTTTGAATTTCTTGAGGTGTGTTTTATGGCCAAGAGTGTGGTATACTTTGGTGTATATTCTATGTGAGTTTAAGTAGAAAGTATTCTGCTATTGTTGGATGAAGTATTCTGCAAATTTCAATTAGACTATATTGATTGATAGTGCTATCTAGGTCAACTATATCTTTACCGATATTCTGCTGGCTTGAGCAATCAACCAACTACTGAAAGATGGGTTTAGAAGTATCCAACTATAATAGTGGATTTGTCTATTTCTCCTTGCAGTTCTATCATTTTTTGGCTCATGTATTGTGATGCTCTCTTGTTAGGTGCATTCATGTTGAAGATTGTTTTGTATTCTTGGAGAATTGACCATTTTGTCATTATAATAACCCTCTTTATCCCCAGTAATTTTTATTTTTTTGAAATCTGCTTTGTGCAAAATTAATATGGCTACTACAATTTTCTTTAATTAGTACTAGCATGGTAGATTCTTCATCATTGTTCTACTTTTACCCTACTTTTGTCTTTATATTTAAATTTGGGTTCTTGTGGACAACATATAGTTAGATTTTGTTTTTTTTTAACCAACTCTGGCACTCTGTCTTTAAAATAGTGCATTTAGATCATTCATTATTAAAATTATTATTGATATAGTTGTATTAATATCTACCATGTTTTTAACTATTTTCTATTTGTTACACTTGTTTTTTTTTCTTCCTTCTGCTCCTTTTCTGCTTTCTCTGGTTTTAAGTATTTCTTATGATCCCATTTTATCTCCTCTGTTAGTATATCAGTTACACTTCTTTAAAAAATATTTTATGGTTTTCACAGAGTTTGCAATATATATTTATAACTAATTTAAGTAACCTCAAATAAGACTATACTACTTAATGTATAATCTAAATACTTTATAATAAAGTATTTCTAATTACTCCTTGTTGTCCCTTATGTTCCTGTGACATTGCTGTCATTCATTTCACTTATCCATATGACATAATCACCCAATACATTGTTACTATTATTACTTTTGAAAAATTATCTTTTAGATTAAGTGAGAATAAGAAAAATAAAAGATTTTATTTTACCTTCATTTATTCCTTCTTTGACATGTTTCCTTTATGGAGACTAAATTTCTGACCTATATTATGTTCCTTTTCCCTGAAGAACTTCTTCTAACGTTTCTTTGAGGGTAGAATTCCCTCAGTTTTTCTTTTTTTGTCTGAGAATATCTGAGATATATAATTTTAGGTTGTAGGCTTTTTTTCTTTCAACACCTTAAACAATAAACTCTACTCTCTTCTTGCTTGCAAAGTTACTGAAAAGAAGTCCACTGTAATTTTTATCCTTGTTTCTCTGTGAAAAGGCATTTTGTTCTCTGACTTATTTAAAGATTTTCTTTTTCATTGCTTAGCTGCAGTTCAAATATGGTATGCTTTGATGCAATTATTTGGTATTTATCCTGCTAGCTATTCTCTGAGCTTCCTGGATCTCTGCTTTGGTATCTGGTTCTATTTTACTTATCTTCCATCTAATCTTTACTATCTCTTCCCTCCTGCTTGTTTGGGTTTCGTTTGCTCTTCTTTCTTCGGTTTCTTGAGGTGTAAAACTCGGTTATTAGTTTGAAATTTTTCTTTCTTTTTTAATAGAGGTATTTACAACTATAAATTTCCTGCTGAATACTTCTTTAGCTGCAAATCATAAGTTTTGGTGTGTTGAAAAATGTTGCAAAATTGTGTTATATTTGGTTATTTTGTTTCTTGAAAATTGGTATTATCAGAAAACATTGGTATTTGGTGTTTGAAAAGACTGTTTCTGCACATATCAGTAATCATAAAATGTTTTATATTGAAGCACTGAAAATAAACATGAAATGAAAAGGCTTTTAAAAAAATCTTTAGGCCTTCCTGATTGATTGACACTTTCATCATTATAAAATTTTCTACTTTGTCTCTGGTAGTGGATTTTGTCTGAAAACTTATTTTGTCTGATATTCTTATAGCCACGTATAGCCACTCCAGACCTCTTTTGGTATTGCTTGGATGGTATATATTGTACTACCTTTTACTTACAACCTATTTGTTTCTTTGAATGTCAAGTGAGTCTCATTTATAGACAGAATATAGTTGGATCATCTTTTTATTCCTTCTGCCAATATCAGTCTTTTAATTGGTGTATTTAGTTTATTTACATTTAATGTAATTAATTATTAGGTAGGATTTCTATCTGTAATTTTTCTCATTATTTCTAAGTCTTAAATCTTCATAAGTTCTTGTGTTGCTCAATTATTGACATCTTTTGTATTAATTTGATATTATTTAGTATATCATTTTAATATCATTTTAATCCTCTTTAATTCAAGCCGAATCAGTTTTGAACCAAAATAGTTACCCCATATACTTCAATATATGAAAATCTCTTGTCAGGGCCATATTTTATAGTTCCTTTGCATAACATGTAATTTTTTGTTTAAAGCTGAACATTCTAAATAATATGATGTGGCAACAATGGAAACTGGGACTCTCTCCCCACCTCCAGAGTTTGCTGTTACTTTATCATTGTTGTTACTGCTGCTGTTTTTGTTTGTTTAGTGAATTTCACGGATTTGTTCTGTAAAGTCTATCTTCTGTCTGGTGCAGTTTGACTTGCTTTGTGGTAGGTAAAAGTTTGGATAGAAATTTACTTAAATGCCTTGGACCAAAATGTCTGTCAATATTTCAAGAGCTCTATGTGTGCGTTCAGTCATATTTTTAATGCTTCAGCAGGTAATCAACAACTCTGACTTAACCTACTGTATTAGTCAGGGTTCTCCAGAGAACTTATATATATATATATATGACATCATATGATGTCATATATATATAGAGAGAGAGAGAGAGAGAGAGAAATATTTATTATGAGGAGTTGGCTTATGTGATTATGGAGGCTGAGTGGAGGCTGAGAAGTCCCATGATCTGCTGTCTGGAATCTTGAGATCCAGAAAAGTTGGTGGAGCAATTTAGTCCAAGTATGAAGGCCTGAGAACCAGGGGAGCCAATTATGTAAATCGCAGTCTTAGGGTAGGAGAAGATAAAATTGGATGTCTCAGCTCAAGCATTGAGGCAGGGAAAAAGGGACAAATTCCCCTTTCCTCCTCCTTTTGTTCTATTCAGGCCCTCAATGGATTGAACAATGCAAACCCACACGGGAGGAAAATCTACTTTACTGAGTCCAATTCAAATGCTAATGTAATCTGGAAACACCCTCATAGGCACACCCAGAAATAATGTTTAATCTGGACACTTCTTCCAGTTAAGTTGACATATAAAATTAACCATCACACTTTCACTTCATGTTTATGCAGAGTCTCAAGATCAGTCAGAGGTGAGTGCTGAGGGCCTTCTACAGTCTTTCCTTGGCTCACACACAGCCCTGCATATGCATGTGGCCCTCTAGAGTCCCAGGAATGTGTCAGAGCTTTTCAGAACACCCTGTAGATGTTTCATTCCCAGCTTTTCATTTTAAGGTTTTTGGTCAACCTGTTGTTAGCCCCAGCTGGAATCCTCACCTCAGGCACTTGTAATATTGAATAATTTTATTGATTGTTTTTGACACACATCCTAAGGATAGTAATTTCAAATAAAGTCTACTCCATCTACTCCTGATAATTCAGCTTTTCAGAGAACTGCCAGATCAAATAGTGACAATTCTATGGGAAAGAAGCTTTGGGGGAGTTCCAAATGCTTTTTGCTTCTTCTTGTGGCTGCTAGGTTGCTGGTTTTCACAGTTATTATACTTGTAACACTGTTGGTTTTCAAGGATACTGTCAAGCTGTGGAGAGGGAGATAGGGATATGGAAAGCTAAAAATGCCACAAAGTTCACTTTCATGACCAAGATTTAGCTGTTTTTATTCAAGGAGTTTTCTTCATATTATTGCAATATTTTTGCTTAATTTTCAGAGTTCTGAAAAAGTTGATCTTGACAATTTTATCCAGTGTTGTCATTTCACAGAGAAGCAAATTTTTGAGATCCTTATTCTACCATTCTGAAGTGCTTTCATCTATAAAACATTATTTTTAAATTGAGGTAACATTGGTTTATAACATTATATAGAATTCAAGTGTACATCATTATATTTTGACTTCTGTATACACTACATCATTTTCACCACCAAAACATTAGTTTACATCCATTACCTTGCAAATGTCTCTCTTTACCCCTTTTACCCTACCCTCAGCCCCCTTTCACTCTGGTAACCACCAATCTATTCTCTGTATCTATGTGTTTGTGTATCTTGCACATATGAGTGAAGTCATATGGTATTTGTCTCTCTCCGCCTCACTTATTACACTTAGCATAATACCCTGAAGGTCCATCCATGTTGTCCCAAATGGCAAGATTTTATCTTTTTTATGATTCAGTAGTATTGCATTGTATATATGTACTACATCTTTATCTATTCCTGTCAAAGGGCACTTAAGTTGTTTCCATATTGTGGCTATTGTAAATAATGCTGAAATGAACATAGGAATGCATATAATCTTTTTCAACTACTGTTTTTGTATACTTTAGATAAATAGCCAGAAGTGAAATAGCTTGATATATGATAGTTCTGTTCTTAATTTTTTGAGGAGTCTCCATACTGTTTCCATAGTGGCTGCACCAGTTTGCATACCCACCAGCAGTGTATGAGGGTTCCCTTTGCTCTACATCCTCTGAAACACTTGTTGTTTCTTCTCTTGTTAGTTATGGCCATTCTGAGAGTTGTGAGATGATATTTCATTGTGGTTTGGATTTACATTTTCCTAATACGTAATGTCATTGAGCAGCTTTTCATGTGCCTGTTGGCCATATGTATATCTTCTTTGGAAAAACATTTGTTCAGACCCTCTGCCCATTTTTCAATGGGGTTGTTTGCTTTTTTGTCATTGAGTTGTATAAATTCTTTATATATTTTAGATATTAACTCCTTATAAGATATATAATTTGCAGGTATCATCTCCCAACATTGTCTTTTTGTTTTGTTGATGGTTTCCTTTGCTGTGTGGAGGTTCTTAATTTGATATAGTCCCATTCATTTATTTTTTCTTTTGTTTCCCTTGCCTGAGGAGACATATTCAAAAAGATATTGCTAAGTCAGATGTCAAAATGTACTTATGTTGTTTTCTAGTTTTATGGTTTCAGGTCTTACTTTCAAGTGTTTATTCTATTTCTAGTTAATTTTTGTATATAGTATAAGATAGTGGTCTACTTTCATTCTTTTGCATGTGGCTGTCCAGTTTTCCCAGCATCATTTATTGAAGAGACTGTCTTTTCTCCATTGTACATCTTGGGGCCAAAGATTACCTATCCATAGATGTATGGTTTTATTTCTGGGCTCTCAATTCCATTCCAGTGATCTTTGTGTCTGTTTTTCTGCCAGTACTATGCTGTTTTGATTACTATAGCTTTGCAGTATACTTTGAAATCAGGGAGTGTGATACCTCCAGCTTTGTTCTTTTTTCTTAAGATTGCTTTGGTTATTTGGGGTCTTTTGTTGTTCTATACAAATTTTAGGGTTTATTGTTCTATTTCCATCAAAAATGTCTTTGGAATTTTGATAGAGGTTGCATTAAATCTGTAGATTTGGAGGAGTGACATCAGCATCATGGTGGAGTGAGCTTGCCTGGGACTCTCTCCCTTCCAACATACAATAAAAAGGAGCAGCCATATTGCAATGGAAAATACCCCAAAAGCACAAAAATCCTCAGAGAGTCACATCAGCCACATGACAGAGGACAGAGAGGCTGAAGCCTCCCTCAGAGGAGCTGGAGTAGGGTAAGAGAGAACTTCACTCCCTCCCCTAAAGACTGCAGTCGCTGCCACAGGAGGCACTGAGAGGGAAGGAGTGGGGGAGGGGTCATGCATCCATGGGATCACCCAGGACTTCCTAGGGCTCTTGCAGCCTAGAGGGAAGCCCTCTAATGGGGTGAAAGCTTTCATGCAGGGGTGATCTCATCAAGTCAAGACCCCAGGAGACCAGATAGTGAAAGCTGATTGGGAAGCCTGGGACTGCGTGCAGGAGAAAGTTGCCCTCCCCTGACTCATGCCACACCACCTCAGCTGTAAGTGGAGGGCTCAGAATACGCAGCTCTCAACCCCTAGCCAGTGGCAATAGGCTGTAACTGCAACCGAATAATATCACAACGGGAAAGACTCATCCTTCCAGCATCAGGCAATTCATCAAATATCCAGACCAGAAAGAAAATGACAAGCACCCAGAATTCAGTCCTGGGGGTGCAGAAATAAGTAAACTAAATGAGAATGAATTCAAAATCGCTATCATCAAAAAACTCAATGAGGCAAAAGAGAATATAGAGAAACAATTCAACAAGTTCAGGAGCTACTTCACAAAAGAGATTGAAACTGTAAAGAAGAATCGATCAGAAACATTAGAGATGAAAGACACAATGGAAGAGATTTAAAAAAATGGATTCCCTGAATGCTCATGTGGACACTATAAAGGAGCAAATCAGCATAATCAAAGATAGACATGTTGAAATGCTCCAGACAGAGGAGGAGAGGGAACTGAGACTAAAAAGAAATGCAGAAAGTCTCCAAGAAATATCCAACTCAATGAGGAAATGCAACATAAGAATTATAGGTATTCAAGAAGGTGAAGAGAAGGGGAATGGATCAGAAAGTGCGCTCAAAGAAATAACAGCAGAGAACTTCCCAAATCTAGGGAATGAAAGGGATATATGTGTGGAGGAAGCTTTCAGATCTCCTAGATTTTTCAATGTAAAAAGACACACTGCGGGGCTGGCCCTGTGGCCGAGTGGTTAAGTTCGCGCGCTCCGCTGCAGGCGGCCCAGTGTTTCGTTGGTTCGAGTCCTGGGCGCGGACATGGCACTGCTCATCGGACCACGCTGAGGCAGCGTCCCACATGCCACAACTAGAACCCACAACGAAGAATACACAACTATGTACCGGGGGCTTTGGGGAGAAAAAGGAAAAAATAAAATCTTAAAAAAAAAAAAAAAAGACACACTGCAAGGCATATAGTAGTAAAACTGGCAAAAATGAATGAGAAAGAAAGAATACTCAGGGAAGCAAGGCAGAAGAAAATCACCTACAAAGGAAACCCTATCAGACTTTCAGCAGATTTCTCTGCAGAAACCTTACAAACTAGGAGATAATGGAATGAAATATTCAAAACTTTAAAAGATAAAAATCTTCAACCAAGAATGCTCTATCCAACAAAAATATCCTTCAGATATGAGGGAGAAATTAAATTTTTCCCAGACAAACAAAAGCTAAGGGACTTCGTAGCCATGAGACCTCCTCTACAAGAAATCCTCAAGAAGGCCCTCATACCTGAAAAAAGAAAAAAAGGGAGAAAGGGGGTCACAAAACACAGAGTAAGGAGATAAATAGAGAGACAGAATCAGAATAGGATAGCAAATATTCAACTATAGCATTAAGCTAAAGGGAAGGAAAACACCAAAAACAATGACAATCTTGTCACTTTAACCACAAACTCACAGCACAAGTTGAAATAAGATATGAGAGTAATAATTTAGGAGGGCAGGAGGAAAGAGATTGAATCAGTTTAGACTAAGGAAATAAGTGGCCATCAGAAAATGGCCTATGTTATGCATGAGATTCTGAATACAAACTTCAGGGTAGCCACTAAACTAAAAAGCAGACTGGAGACACAAAAAACAAATAAGGAAAAAACAAAGAAACATGGCATAAAAAACTGCATAATTCAATGGGTAGACCAAAAGACACAGGATGAGAAACAAAGGAAATGCAGGAAAACCAGAAAACGAGTGATATAATGACAGCATTAAGCCCTCATACATCAATAATCACCCTCAATGTAAATGGATTGAACTCTCCAATTAAAAGACAGAGTGGCAAGATGGATTAAAGAACAAGATCCAATAATTTGTTGCCTCCAGCAAACACACCTCAGCTCCAATGACAAATACAGGCTCAGAGTGAAGGAGTGGAATACGATAATTCAAGCTAATGGCAAACAAAAGAAAGCAGGTGTTGAAATACTTATATCAGACAAAGTAGACTTCAAGATAAGGCTGGTAAAGAGAAACAAAGAGGGGCAATATATAATCATCAGAGAGACACTCCATCAAGAAGAAATAACGCTTATAATTATCTATGCACCCAACACAGGAGCACCAAAGTTCATAAAGCAACTATTAACAAACATAAAAGAAGATATCAAAAATAACACAATAATAGTAGAGGACCTCAACACCCCACTCACATCATTTGATAGATCATCCAGACAGAAAATCAACAAGGAAATAGTGGAGTTAAATGAAAAGCTAAACCAATTGGACTTAATAGACATGTATAGAACACTCCATCCAAAAACAGCAGAATACACATTCTTCTCAAGTGTGTATGGAACATTCCCAAGGATAGACCATATGTTGGGAAACAAGGCAAGCCTCTACAAATTTAAAAAAATTGAAATAATAACAAGCGCCTTCTCTGATTATGATGCTATAAAACTAGAAATTAATTACAAGAAAAAAGCTGAGAAAAGGGCAAAGATGTGGAGACTAAATAATATGCTATTGAACAACCAATGGATCATTGAATAAATTAAAGAAGAAATCCAAAAATATCTGGAGACAAATGAAAATGATAACATGCTATATAAACTCATATGGGATGCAGCAAAAGTTGTACTAAGAGGGAAATTCATCACAATACAGGCACACCTTAAAAAACCAGAAAAATCCCAAAAAAGAAATCTCAAATTACACCTAAATGAATTATAAAAAGAAGAACAAAGCCCAAATTCAGCAGAAGGAGAGAAATAATAAAAATCAGAGCAGAAATAAATGCTATTGAAACAAAAAAAGGAGTAGAAAGGATCAATGAAACAAAGAGCTGGTTCTTTGAGAAGATAAATAAAATTGACAAACCCCTAGCCAGACTTACAAAGAAAAAAAGAGAGAAAGCTCAAATCAACAAAGTCAGAAATGAAACACGAGAGATAACAACAGACTTTACAGAAATACAATAGATTAAAAGAGAATATTATGAAAAACTATATGCCAAGAAAATGGATGACCTAGAGGAAATGGATAAATTCTTACTCTTACAACCTTCCAAAGCTGAGTCAATAAGAAACAGACAATCTGAATAGACCAATCACAAGCAAAGAGATTAAAACAGCAATCAAATGCATCCCAAAGAATAAAACCCCAGGGCCAGACGGCTTTCCTGGAGAATTCTACCAAAGTTTCAGAGAGGACTTAATACCTATAATTTTCAAGCTATTCCAAAAAGTTAGGGAGGATGGAACTCTTCCTCATGCATTCTATGAGGCCAACATCACTCTGACATCAAAGCCTGACAAGGACAGCACAAAAAGGGAGGACTACAGGCCAATATCACTGATGAACGTAGATGCAAAAATTCTCAACAAAACTTTGGCAACCCGAATTCAGCAATACATCAAAAGGATCATACATCACAAGCAAGTGGGATTCATACCAAGGACACAGATCAATCAATGTGATACACCACATCAACAAATTGAAGAATAAAAACCACATTATCATCTCAATAGATGCAGAGAAAGCATTTGATAAGATCCAACAGCCATTTATAATAAAAACTCAACAAAATGGGGATAGAAGGAAATTACATCAACATCATAAAGGCTATGAAAAACCCACAACCAACATCATACTCAATGGGCAAAACCTGAGTGCCGTCCCCCTGAGAACAGGAATGAGACAAGGATGACCACTGTCACCACTCTTATTCAACATAGTACTGGAGATTTTTGCCAGAGCAATTAGGCAAGAGAAAAGAATAAAAGGAATCCAAACAGGGTGTGAAGAGGTGAAACTCTCGCTGTTTGCAGATGACATGATCTTATATATAGAAAACCCCAAAAAATCCATTGGAAAACTAATAGAAATAATTAACAACTACAGTAAAGTTGCAGGGTAGAGTCAACTTACAAAAATCAGTTGTTTTTCTATACTCCAATAATGAACTTACAGAAAGAGAACTAAAAAATATAATTCCATTTGCAATCACAACTAAAAAAAAATAAAGTACCTAGGAATAAATTTAACCGAAGAAGTCAAGGACTTATACCAAGAAAACTATAAGACATTACTGAGAGAAGTTGATAATGACTTAAAGAGATGGAAAGAGATTCCTCACTCATGGATGGAAGAATAAACATAGTTAAAAAGTCTATACTACTCAAAGCAATCTACAGATTCAATGCAATCTCTATCAGAATCCCCATGACATTCTTCACAGAAATAGAGCAAAGAATACTAAAATTCATAGGGGCAATCAAAGACCGCGAATTGCTAAGGCAGTCCTGAGAAAACAGAACAAAGCTGGAGAAGCTGGAGGTATCACAACCCTTGACTTCAAAATGTACTACAAAGCCATAGTGACCAAAATGGCATGGTATTGGTACAGAAACAGGCACACAGATCAATGGAACAGAACTGAAAGCCCAGAAATAAAACCACACATCTACAGACAGCTAATCTTTGACAAAGGTGCCAAGAACACACAATGGAGATAAGATAGTCCCTTCAACAAATTGTGTTGGGAAAACTGGACAGCCACATGCATAAGAATGAAGGTAGACCACTATGTCACACCACATATAAAAATAAACTCAAAATGAATCAAAGACTTGAAGATACATCCTGAAACTATAAAACTCCTGGAAGATAATATTGGTAGTACACTCTTTGACATTAAGCTAAAAAGTATCTTTTCAAATACCATGTCCTGGATCTCATCAAGATGGCGCTGTGAGCAGACATTGAACTCGCCTCCTCCCATGAACACAACCAGGTTACAACAATTTTGGGAAGAATCACCCTGGATTGAAAACTGAAAACTGGATAAAAAGAACCCCAATGACAAGGGACAGTCCTGACGAAAGCAGAAGAGGCATTAACTCCGGCCAGAGAGGAAAAAAGCCACCTTTGGGAGCAGTGGAGCTTCTCAGCTGGCCAGGGGGGAGCCACCCTAAGGTACACAGCCCTCTCTGGAGGAGTGAGGTCCGGAGTGGGGGCAATACTGCTATAACCATCCTTCGGACTCAGCCCAACTGAGAGTGGAGTCTTACTGTCTGGCTTTGCTGGCTATTAGCTGCAGTGAGGACACCCCAGAAAAGCTATTGGCCAAAAGCCAAAAAGATCCGGGTCTTAAAGGGCCCATGCACAAACTCACTCATTGCAGCAACCTAAAATCACCAGAGAGAATACTGACTGTCCTTTGGTGAAACAAGACTCACCTGGTGGTCTCTGGGGGCATCTTGGTGAGAGGAGGGTCCTCCCCGGAGACTGAGACATTGGTGGGGGCCATTGTTCTGAGCTGGTCCAGGCGTGCTGATACGGACACAGGTGGGGGCCATTGAGGTGCATCCCTTGGGCTGTTAGCCCAGGGGTCTGCCACACCCACTACAGCACAGATTTAATCCAGTTCAGCCAGGGCAGGCAACTCACCCTAGGGACTGGCCCCACCTAACAGCAAACCCTCAGGCTACTTTTCAGCCTGCATTGACTGAGTGCCTTGATCCTCTACAGGCAGGAAAGTGTGTCTGCCTCTGTGGGGCAGGGCTTGTGTGAGGGCCAGGTGAACTGTGGGGGGCATTGGGGCAGAGGTGGGGGCCTCTGCAGTGTGGTGTTGGGGTACGCTCCAGGGGGTTGAGACGTCTGCATGGACCAGGACTGTGTTGACAGTGTATGTGGTCCAGTGGGGGAGGCTTATCAGCGGCAGAAGACTTATGTTTCACAAATAGCCATAAAAAGGATCATCCCCACCTTCCAAAGCCTGAAACAACTGAGTGCCTCCATGCCAAGTGCTAGCCCCACTCAGCTGCACTCCTAAGAGAACTGACAACAGCCTTGCTGGCCTCAGGCTTATCACAACTGTATGCCCCTGAGCCTAGCAACCAGCTACACTGGGTACCAACCCAATTAAGAGGACAATTGCAATAAGAGTGTGCTAATAGACTTTGTAGCCAACAGTGCTGAGGCCCCTCCAAACCGGATTTACAAACAGCTGGCCAGGGAAGGAAAGATTAGACTCCCTGGGTATCTGCAGTGGGAGCAACCCTGCCACAGCAGAGGAACACAAGTAGCCCAAAAATGGGTCGCTCCTGGTTCTTATGGTCTCGTGATGAGAGGGTATCACACTGCTGGGCCTCATAAGGCATCTCATACATAAAGCCACTTCTCCAAGATCAGGAGACATAACTGACTCACCTAGTACAAAGAAAATAGCACAGAGAAAGAGGCATAGTGAGGAGGCAAAGGAATACTTTACAAGCAAGGGAACACTACAAAACACCAGAAAAAGAACTAAGTGAAACAGAAACTAGCGACAGCCTCGACAAAGAATTCAAACAAAATATAATGAGGATGCTCACAGATATGCGGAGAAGAATGGATGAACACAGTGAGCACATCAGCAAAGAACTGGAAGATATAAAAAAGAACCAATCAGAAATGAAGAACACAATACTCAAAATGAGAAATTCACTAGAGGGACTCAATAGCAGAGTAGAGGAAGCAGAAGAACGGATCAGCAAGCTGGACGACGGATTAGAGGAAATCACCCAAGCAGAACAGAAAAGAGAAAAAAGAATTAGAATGAGAACAGTGGAAGGGAACTCTGGGACAATATCAAGTGTGCTAACATTTGGATTATAGGGGTCCCAGAAGAAGAAGAAAGAGACAAAGCGGCAGAAAATTTATTTGTCAAAATAATAGAGGAAAATTTTCCTCACCTGAGGAAGGAAACAGACATCCAAGTTCAGGAAGCACAGAGAGCTCTAAACAAGAGAAGCCCAAAGAGGCCCACACCAAGACATATTATAATCAAAATGTCTAAAATTAAAGACAGAATCCTAAAAGCAGCAAGAGAAAGACCACAAGTGACATATAAAGGGAAGCCAATCAGGCTGTTAGCGGACTTCTCAGTCGAGACCCTACAGGAGAGAAGAGAATGGCACGACATATTTGAAGTGCTAAAAGGAAAAAGCCTACAATCAAGAATACTGTATCCATCAAGGCTGTCATTCAGAATGGAAGGAGAGATACAGAGCTTCCCAAACAAACAAAAATTAAAGGAGTTTATCACCAAGAAACCAGTTCTACAAGAAATGCTGAAGGGACTTATTTAAGTGGGGAAGCAATGACCACAAATAGAGACAAAAGAAAAAAATTTATCAAAAACCCCAAAACAACAAGAAAAAAACGCAATAAAATCACTTGTAAGGTAAAAGTACAGTAAATGCAGCAGGTCAACTACCTGTGAAGATAATATGAAGGTTAAAAGACAAATGTACTAAAATTACCTATTTCAATGATAAGAGGGTAATGGATATACACACACTAAACAAAAGAGTATATATGATGTGAAAAACATATAATGTGGGAGGAGGGGAGTGAAAAAGTAGAGCTTTTAGAAAGAGGTCAAGCTAGAGTCTATCTACTCAATATAGACTGTTATATGCATAATATATTAAATAGGATCCTCATGGTAACCACAAACCAGAAACTTATAACAAGCAGGAAAAAAAGTAAGACAAAAGAAATCAAGCATATTACTAAAGAAAGCCATCAAACCACAAGTGAAGAGAGCAAGAGAAAAAGAAAGGAACTGAGAAGAACTACTGAAACACCCAAAAAAAGAAAAAGTGACAAAATGGCAATAAATACCTATTTATCAATAGCTACTTTAACTGTCAATGGACTAAATACTCCAATCAAATGCCATAGAGTGGCCAACTGGATAAAAAACAAGATCCATGTATATGCTGCATACAAGAGACACACATCAGACCTACAGACACTCACAAACTGAAAGTGAAAGGATGGAAAAAGATATTCCATGCAAATGGCAAAGAAAAGAAAGCAGGGGTAGCAATACTTATATCAGACAAAATAGACTTTAAATCAAAAACTGTAATAAGGGACAAAGACAGGCACTACATAATGATAAAGGGAACAATCCAACAGCAAAGTATAACACTTATAAATGTCTATGCACCCAACATAGGAGCACCTAAATATATAAAGCAATTATTAACAGACATAAGAGGAGAAAGAGACAGGAACACAATAATAGTAGGGGACTTTAACACTCCACTTACACCAATGGA
>NC_060276.1:64971158-65073681 GCF_021613505.1 Equus quagga | reverse complement strand
CCGCCCTCAGGGCTTCTCTCCCGGCCTCTGCCGGAGCCGTGAATGCTGGGCGTGGCCCCTCTGCTAATGGCAGACAGAGAGTTTTGTCTGCTGCCCGGGCGGAGCTCCGGCGCTTCCCCTCCGGGTCGCAGAACCGGCCTTTGAAAATTCCCCCAGCCCCGGTCCTCTCCGAGATCTCCGGCAATCCCTAGCCCCACGGGGCGGGCAACGTATTGCCTGTTTTTTTGAGAGGTTTCTTGCTAATTTTCTTATCCCTATTTTTGGTCATCACATTCTTACTTAAATAAGTCCCTTCAGAATTTCTTGTAGAACTGGTTTCTTGGTGATAAACTGCTTTATCTTTTGCTTGTTTGGGAAGCTCTTTTTCTCTCCTTCCATTCTGATTGACAACCTTGATGGATAGAGTCTTCTTGGCTGTAGGTTTTTTCCTTTCAGCACTTTAAATACGTCATGCCATTCTCTTCTAGCCTGTAGGGTTTTGGCTGAGAAGTCTGCTGATAGCCTTATGGGCTTTCCTTTGTATGTCACTTGTGGCCTTTCTCTTGCTGCTTTTAGGATTTTCTCTTTATCTTTAATTTTAGTCATTTTAATTATAGTGTGTCTTGGTGTGGTCCTCTTTGGGCTTATCTTGTTTGGAGATCTCTGTGCTTCCTTTACTTGGATGTCTGTTTCCTTCCTTAGGTTAGGAAAATTTTCAACTATTATTCCTTAAAATAGATTTTCTGCCCCTTTGTCTCTCTCTTCTCCTTTTGAGTCACCTATAATACAAATGTTAGTGTGCTTGATATTGTCCCAGACTTCCCTTAGAGTGTTCTCATTCTGTCTAATTCTTTCTTCTTTTATCTGTTTGGCTTGGGTGCTTCCTTCTAGTCTTTCCTCTAGCTCACTGATCCATTCTTCTGTACTCTCCTATTGAGTGCCTCTAATGAATTTTTCATTTCCAGTATTGTATTCTTCATTTCTGATTGGTTGTTTTTTTATATTTTCCAATTCTTTGTTGACATTCTCACTGTGTTCATCCATTCTTCTCCCATTAACTGTGAGCATCCTTATGAGTTTTTGTTTGAATTCTTTGCCAGGTAGGTTGCTTATTTCTGTTTCATTTAGTTACTTTTCTGTGGTTTTGTCCTGTTCCCTTGCTTGGAATGTATTCCTTTGTCTCCTCACTTTGCCTCATTCTCCATGCTTATATCTATGTATTAGGTAAGTCAGCTATGTCTCCTGATCTTGGACAAGTGGCCTTCTGTAACAGATGCCTTTTGAGGCCCGTCAGTGTGCTTCCCTCTCATCACCAGTCCAAATGATCCAGGCCTGACCCCTTTGTGGACTACTGTCCTGCTGTGGCAGGGTTGCTCTTAAGGCAGGTACCCAGTGAGTCTAATCTTTCCCTCCCTGGCCAGCTTTGTAAATCTGATTTGGGGAGCCTCAGCACCATTGGCTACAAGGTCTAACAGCACACTCCTGTTGCTGTTATTTGGGTAGGTACCCTGTGTAGCTGGTTGCTAGGCTCAGGGACTTACAGTTGCTATAAGCCTCAGGCCTACAAGGCTGTTGTCAGTTCTCTTAGGAGTGCAGCTCAGTGGGGCTGGCCCTAGGCATGTAGCACTCAATTATTTCAGGCTTTGGAATGTGGGGCTGATCCTTTTTATGGCAATTTGTGAAGTACAGATCTTCTGCTGCTGCTAATTCCCACCCCCCACAGGTCCACACATACCATCAACACAGTCCTGGTCTGTGCACACTTCCCATCCCCCTGGAGTGTACCCTGACACCCCACTGCAGAGGCCTCCACCCCTCCATGAGTGCCCCTCACAGTTCACCTGGTCCTCACACAGGACCTGCCCCACAGAGGTGGACACACTTCCTTGCCTGTAGAGGATCAAGGCACCCAGTCAATGAAGATTGACAAGTAGCCTGAGGGCTTGCTGTTGGGTGGTGCTGGTCCCTAGGGCAGGCTGCCTGCCCTGGCTGAACTGGATGAAATCTACACTCTAGTGCATGTGGCAGACCCCTGTGCTACCAAGCCAGGGGAAAAACTTCAATGGTGTCTGCCAGATTCTGTGTCAGCCTGGACTAGGTGACATCAATAGCCACCACCAATGTCTCAGTCTCTGGAGAGGTCTCTCCTCTCACCAATATGCACCCAGAGCCTACCAGGTGAGTCTCTTTTCACTAAAGGACTGTCAGCCTTCTTGGTGGTGATTTTAAGTTTCTCTGTGAGACAGGCGAGTTTGTGCATGGGCCCTTTAAGACCCGGGTTTTTTCAGCTTTCCTCCGATAGCTCTTCTGGGGGTATTCCCCGCTGCAGTTAATAGCCAGCAAAGACAGGTAGTAAGAGCTTCATCTCAGTTGTGCTGATTCTGAAGGATGCTTATAGAGGTAATGAGCCCCCACTGAGGTCCCCACTTCTCCAGGGAGGGCTGCATACCTTAGGGTGGCTCCTGCCTGGCCAGCTGTGAAGGTCCGCTGCTCCTGAAGGTGGCTGTCTTTCTCTCCAGAAGGAATTTCTGCCTCTTCTGCCTCATCCAGCACTGTCCTTTGTTGTAGGAATTCTGTTTATCCAGTTTTGAGTTTTCTATGCAGGGTAATTTTTCCGAAAAAGGTTGTAACCTGGTTGTGTTTGTGGGAGGAGATGAGTTCAGAGTCTGCCTATGCCTCCATCTTGATGAGATCTCTAAGATGTTTTATGTAAAACTCATGGCAACCACAAGGAAGAAACCTCTGGTAGATACACTAAAGACAAATGACTTAAAGTATCCTATTACAAAAAAATCAACAAATCACAAAAAAGACAGCAAGAGAGAAACAAAGGAAGAACAATACAGAAAACAATTAACAAAATGATAATAGGAGGATCTTACCTATCAATGATTACTTTAAATGTACACGGATTAAATTCTCCAATCAAAAGACATAGAGTGGCTGAATGGATTAAAAAAATAAGATCCAACACTATGCCACCTATAAGAGACTCACTTTACCTTTAAGACCACATGTAGGCTGAAAGTGAAGGGATAAAAAAAGATATTCCATACAAATGATAACTGAACAAGAGCAGAGGTGGCTATACTTAGACAAAATAGACTTTCAGTCAAAATCAGTCATGAGAGACAAAAAGGTCACTACATAATTATATAAGGGTCAATTATTCAAGAGACTATAACAATTGGAAATATATATACAGCCACCATTGGAGCACCTAAATGTGTAAAGCAAATATGAACACAACTAAAGGGAAATATAGACAGCAATATAATAACAGCAGGATAATTATATAATCCACCTAAACAATGGCTAGATCATTCAAACAGAAAATCAATTATGAAACAGTGGACTTGAACAACACTATAGACCAAATGGACATTACAGACACATACAGACTTTCTATCCAACAACATCAGAATATACATTCTTCTCAAGCACACACAGAACATTCTCTAAAATAAATCACATGTTTGGCCACAACAAAAGTCTTAGAAAGTTAAGAAGATTGAGATCATATCAAGTATCTTTTCTGAACACAATGGTATGTAATTAAAAATCAATAGCAGGAGGAAAACTGGAATATTCACAATTTTGTGGAAATTAATTTCATTAATCAGGTGGATAGGATGGTCCATTCTGTGGATATCAGTCAGGCTTCTTCACTAGCCACACCTCTCATTTCCCAATGGGCTCATGAATAAAGTGGGTATGGTGGCAGGGATAGAGGTTATTGATAAATTTTGCAATGCATCAACTTTGCTAGGATGAACTACTCTCCCCAGAATTCCATGAGTTATACATTTCCAGTTGGAGTGGGTCACAAGGGAGATTCTCCCAAGATTCTGGAAGGTGGAAGGGAGGTAGCAGCCATGTGGTAGCATAAACACATTATTGCTTATCTGCTGAATCAACTCAGGACGAAGCAGCAGCGGGCCCAGTTATGCCAGTGTACAGCTCTAGGACAAAGGGCCCAGGCTTCTGCAGGATACTATCGCCACCAAACTCAAAGACATTGAGAACGGACATGAGTTTCAGTCTATTCTGTTGTCTTCCTGCTTGTGTTCATGAGATTCCAGCCTTCTCATGATCTTCCCTTCCTGCCGGCCCTGTGGGCTTCAACCACTTGTATCAGAGGCAGAGACAGCATTACAGGGACTGCTAGCCCCCATAATTGCGTAAACTAAATCTCTATAATAAGTATCTATATGTCTGTCTATCTATCATCTATATCTCCTACTAGTTCTACTTCTCACATTGAACTCTGACTGATATAGGAGTTGTTTGGAGGCCAGGTCCTTTCCTTTGTGCCTCATTCTTCTTGATTGTTTCTGGGCCAGCCTGTACCTCTTAGCCTCAGTGATCACATCCAGTGGGTGTATTATTCATGTTTTCTTAAATTGTCTGTATTTTATGATGCTTTGACATCTTGCAGCCTTGATGGCCAGGGAGAGACTGCTCTTCCAAGGGCAAGCTAATTCCTCTAGGTAGCATATGACTGCCCTGTAAGAATGCCTTTCATATGCAAAGCAATTAGTCCAGAGCCTGTACTAACCAACTACCTCCTTTATGGAACTCTCACAGGTTGATCCACTATCTCCCTGCCTTACTATCACCTCAGGTACAGGTTTCAGGCAACTGGAGGAAGTCCCTACAACCAGGAGCCTGCTGACATTAAAACTAGCCAATCCTAATCTGATTACTCCTCTCTACCTTGCCTTTCTCACAGAAATCCCAATAAAGACTTGCATCCATGCATTCCTCTCACTCCTTCTGCCTCTTAACTGACCCTGGTGCATCTCCATGTGGCCCTATGTGGCATGCCATGCCCCCTTCTCTTGGGAACTATAAGTAATAAACTCTTCTTTCAAAAGCAGTTGTCTCCAAGTCTGTCATCTTTCTATACCTGATTAAAACTAACCCCAGGTGCTTTCTAAATCAGTGGGGCAAAATTCTTGTCAAAATGGAAGGGAATCCACCCAGATAGATCTTTCTGACACTCAAAATGATGCTGTCTAATAAGCATAGTTTATTCACCAACTTTCCAATCACATGTGGAAATAGTGACTTACCTGGTAATTTCTCTAACCAGCTCATGACAGGTGGCCCTCCACCAAAAATGTCAACGTTTGAAGAAAAGTTTGACTTCATCATAAATCCTTAGAAATACACTTCTGAGGGGAAAAAAATTCTATTTATATGTGAATTTCCAATGATTGCAATTAAGTTGTACAAAACCATATTGAAAACACTGATCAGACAAGTACTCAGCCTTTATATCTTTTGGTCTCCATGGCTACTGTGGTAGAACTTGCATCCAATTGTTGTGTCGATGATGTCATTCATGACAAAATAATGGACCCTGGAAGAGTTGCCTCTGTGGGTTAGGTATCTATTCAACACAGTGTGGAGGAAAGATGTTTTTTAGGAAACTGTGCTTATTTTCTTTCCTCACACCATTGGAAGTTAAAACCAAGTTTTATAGTTCAGAGATGAGTGATTTATTTCTTGAAGTCCAGATTCAGAATATTTCATCTTCAACTGTCTTTATACAAAAGGTTTCCTTAAAGCCATCTGAAATGTACACTGGGGCAGAATTAAATACTGTTAATCAGGCTGGAGAAGATGAGTGCACCTTTGGAACGAGACCAATTTTGCAGTCAATGGAAGGACGCCAGTATTTATACCACCTTCAGCTCAAGCAGGAATTTTCAGAGAAAGCTGGTACCATTAGGGGACTAACAAAAATGGGAAAATTGGACATAGAGTGGAAAAGAAATCCAGGTGAAATGGCAATACTACGGACAATCCAACTTGAAAGAGAGGCCCTAGTTTATGGAAACATGAAGCTATCTTTGGAGACAATCCCAGATACTGTAATTCTAGAAGACCCTTTTCATATTACCTGTAAGATAACGAACTGTGGTGATAGGAAAATGAAATTGTTTTTGAAGACGTGTGATACAGATTCTATTCGTTGGTGTGGAAGTTCAGGAAGGTATCTTGGAAAGCTGCCACCAAATTCATCTCTCCACTTTACTCTGACACTACTGTCCTTAAAACTGGGCCTGCAAAGTGTCTCTGGCATATGGATAACAGAAAAGTTATTAAAGAAAACATATGTCTGTGATGATGTTGCAAAAGTCTGTGTAATATCTTCCATGATTAAAATGAAAAGCTGAAGAAAATTTCCAGTGTTATGCTTTCCAGGGAGTTTCACAAAGCTTATGTCAGCAACAAAATGATCAACTAATAGCAAATAAACAGGCAGATTATTTTCATTTACTTCCTTTGAGACCATAAATGCCTTTGAGAATTAAACATTCGTTGATTTCAAAAAGAACAATCTGTTGATTTTCATCTTATATAAAGTACTTCCTAATTCTACCCTTATATATTTCCTAATATTTATGACTTCATTAAGGTCATTACAGGTAGCCATTGCATTTTTTTTTTTTTGCAATGCAGCCACCATTTAAAAATGATTATTCCTGCTTTCCAGAAATCCTTAATAGCATTCCACACTTTCTGGTTCAGTAAAGCTGGCATTGAATCTAAAATCTTAGAAATATATTGATAATTTAATTAAAATAATTATTATGGGTTACTTGGTAAGACTTCAACTTATTCTTTTATTTTTTTCTTCTCTCCTTTTAAGTCAACAGAGAACTATTAATGACAGTGCTTAATATAATTCAGGGTGGTCCTCATTATTTAAATTTTTTGACATTTTCTACTTGGAAAGGACACAATCTTTTCTAATAGTATTCCAAATTATTGGGGCTGTAATCTTGCATTTATGTGACACAATGAATTGGCTCTTTTTCATTTACTTGTCTTGGTAAAATTCTATGAACTGCAGAGTTGGTTTATTTTCATCAGTCGTTGTTCTTGCAGGGGCACTGGCGAATACTACTTGGATTACTCAGTTGGTTCTTAACAATTAGCATAATGAGTTCTTCCCCTTTTATTCCAAGTCAAAAATCAGCCTTCTTTTTTTTATACTTAAAATGTGCCACTTCCTTTCTTAGGTAGATTTAGTGGATTCCTTTTGGTATGGGATCTGGAACTCTAAACCAAAATGTTCACCTAACCAATGAGTGGAAGAGCAAGGATGTGTTCCTACCTCTGTCTCCACAAAAACTGATCTCCTAATCATGGTTGAGGCTAGTATGATGAAGTATGTAATAGAATTTTTTCAATGCTATCTTTTTTTTAAAAATTATTCTCCTGTCTTGTATTCACATATCAGTTTTTCTTTAGAAGAATAAAACCATCACAGACAGTAGCTAATCATTGACTTTTGAGAATACAAGATCCATACTTCAATGATGATATTTTCCTTAAGTCTCTACCTCTCCACATTGCTTTTCTTTTAATGTTTAAGCATTAATTTCTCAGTGTAGAAGCAATTCATGAATGCATTGTCCATAAAAATGACAGAAATTATCGGCTCCCTCCTTTTGCTTCATTAGGCCCAGAAGTGGTAATAGATCCCCTGCTCTTTTTGGCTCTGGGTTACTGTCTTATCTCCCTCCAGCTTTCCTGACTCTCTGGTCACACCCATATAAATAATTCCTTCACTAACTTTGACCTCATTCTCTCTTTTCTGTTGCAGATCTGACTGATCAATATAAACAGACATATATAAACATACACATGCATACACTATACACACACCACTCACAAATACATATACCATAAGCCTCTTAGACACACTTTGACATTGAAATTAATGGCACCAAGTAATGAAAGAATGTGTTTTACCTGTGGGGTACAAACATTTCTGGGATCCTTGAATGAAAAGTGTTAAGAAATCAAAAGCAAGCGATGAAGTGAAAGACAGGATGGAAAGCCGGGGATAGGTAACATATCACAAATTTCATTTTATGCCATATTTATACATTAGACTTAACTTTGTGAATGGTCATACTTAGGAGCAATCATCTCATAGTTAAATATGCATTTCCATTTCACCTCTTATCTGTGTTTGGATTGTAGATACAAGAAGAATGGCAATTGAACAAGCTTTGATACTTCTGCCTTCATTCAGACAATAAACAAGAGAAGTTTCACTAGGCCAGTGGTAGCATAAATGTAGAAGTAGTTACAGAAAGAACAATATTTATGGAATTAAATCAGGAGGACTTTGAGAATACACTTTTGTGAACAACTGCAGTACCTGGGGCTTATCACTTATGTGTATTTTCTCTTTGTTTACAGGCTTTATTACTCTTGAGGCAGGTTATGTGTAACATTTTTTTCCTTTGTTACACTAGATAAGTGCTGCATTGAAGTACTGGTCACTGATACCCTTCTGACTCACTTTACCCTTTGTTTCATTTCTTTCTAAAGTTTCTAATGTGGGTGACTGAATGGATAGCAGTGCTCTTGTCTACCTGAAGGACATGGGAAGATGAGTACACAACTGACTTTGGGGGTCAGGGAAAATAATATCACAGAATGGTTAAGAAAAGATATCACAGACTGGTGCAGGTACTGAATTCTGAAAGATTTCAGAAAGATGAACATAAGCAGACACATAAACATACACAAACCACAAATACATACCCCATACATCCCTTAATAGACACATTTCTACAATGAAATTAATGTCACCAAATCATAACTTCATAACTGCTTTTAAAAAAATCATTAACAGCAGTTCTTTTCACTCTCTCTACCTCCTGCTTCCTCTTCTCTAGCTCCCTTCCCTGTGCCTTCCCCATCCTCTTACCCTCCCTCCCTTCCTTTCTTCTTTCTTTCTTTCCTTTTTTGGTTCATATGTTTGCCCTAAAATCAATTACACATTAATCAGTGTTATAAATGCATACGTATACTAATTCAGGCTTACATTATTGTATATAATGAGGTTCTTTGTGTCTTTTCTTAAATGTTATTAAATATAACATACTTCTATGCATCTTATTTTTCTCATTTAACAGCACATTGTAGAAATCAAAGTCAATTTTATGGGTCATCTTCTTTTTTTACACTCTTTTATTAGGTCATCATAGAAAGTTACAAGTTTTATTCTATAATGCCTCTATTGATTTCTTTTTCTTCACTTTCTGTGGCACTTAATTAGCATTGCAAAAAATTATCATTATCTGTATTTGCTGGATTAGATACCATGTCTTCATGTATAAGGAATTCAATCAGGAGATTGAAGAACTAGATGACTTATAGAATCTCCTTCCAATTCTGAGACTATGTCAATCTCTCATGTTAGTGCAGCTTGATGAAAAGAAATACATGTCTCTGTGTGCCTAGGAAGAGCCTGACTATCTGCTTTTAAAGTAAGAGTGGGGAGATACAAGAGAATACACACAACAAAACTCAGCTCAGCAAAGTATTCCAGCACGAGCAGACCAGTTTTTCAAATCTTTTAATTACAGTAATGATAACACACAATGAGCACTGTTCTAAGAGCTTTTTACCTTCACAATAGCTAGGAGGTAAGTATCATCTCCATTTAATAACTAAGGAAAACAAGGGAGAGAAGTTGAGTAACTTACTCAAAATAATTCAGTTATAGTTAAATGACACAGCCAGAATTCAAATCGTGGCATTTTGATTTAGGGTCCATGTGCCAAATCACAGTACTGTGTTGTCACACTGCAAGTACAACTGGTCAGACATACTCATCTCTTTCCTCAGGAGATTGGTTTTGGGGACTGTCTTGGTGAAAAAATTGTGAATAGGTAGCACTGTTGAACCCCTGTGTATGTGGGATGTCCATATTATCGCCAGTGGATTCCTATAACACTGGCAAGCATATTTCTTGCACAGTAACTTGGAAATATCCAGGCTGAATGAAACATTGTCTGTGACTTCCCCCTCCTGGCAACAGAGATGATAGCAACATCAAACTGTTAGAATATGTGTTGCTATCACTCCACTGCCTACATCCTCCTGGATATTGTCAGTTATTAAGGAAATAAAATAGTTTATGGGGGTATTATCATGAATTAAAAGGAGACTTCTTAGAGTTCAGTGAGCACACATATTTCTTCTTTGGAGTAGATGATGGGAGTTGAAATTTGGAAATATAAATACACTGGGACGAGACAGAAGAAAATTAAAACAATATTGAGATACAATTTTCCCCAAACCAAATAATAAATAAAACATAAACAAAAAGGCAAATATCTTTGCTGAAATGGATGCAGAGCAGAGCTTTTTGTCCAGACCATATTAGCTTCCTTTTTTTTTTTTGGAAGGCCATGCACAGAGGTGAGAGTAGATGAGAGCAGCTTGATGGGGCAAATTACCATCAAGAGGAATGTGTGCAAAGGAAGGAAGCTGCCCTTTTAGCCTTGAGGAAATTGCAAAGGGACTTGGAAAAAGTGACACGGAGGATGTAAAAGTGTTTGTAATCGTGTTCAGAGGACTTCTGTCTTAATTTGGTCACAAAATTAACCTTAACGTAAAGATGCAGGAAGCTGTCTTAGTCCTGCTTACGGAACCATGGCAACAGCCACTGGTGGTTCAAGTTATCCATGCACACACATAACCTAAGCAATGAAGCTGCGCCTTTTTGCCACCATTCTTGTCATGGAAGATTTTATTTTGTGGTTTGGTTATGTTCTTTTGGTCTTTGCCAAGGGATTGTTATTCAAGAAGGAATCTTTGCCCTCTTACCGTGTTAAAGATTTGGCCACCAGTGGAGATTGACAAGCTCCCGGCTCCCACGGGGGTCAGAGACAGGTATAGCTATTCAGATGAAAATATTCTAACTCTCCCTGTAACAATTATGATTGATGCACATCACCATGTTGCTCACAATCTTCATGTATAGTCAGGACCATAATGGATAACAATCTGTCTGCTCCAAAGAGCTCTGAGTCAGAGGTTGTAGTCATGACTCTCTCAGGAGAGGTGTTCACCTGCAGAATGAAGCCTGGCTTTCCAGGGGATGCAGGAACTACTTGATATCCACAGCCATTTGTGGACTCCAGGGTTATTCACTGCAACCACAGTAATAAATAACGTGTTTTATTGAGCACTGCCATGTGCCAGTCACTAGAGCCCTGTGACTCTGATGGACATTCCTATCTCCCCAATTTACAAGTAGTGTAGCTGAAGTTCAGAGATCAGGTAAACTTGTCCAAAGTCATAGCAAGTGATGCACTTGGGGATGATTCAAACTGAAGCTGTCTAGATTCCAAAGTCTTTGTTTTCAGTCACTATTGTTTGAAACCGAACAAGTCCCAGACTTCCTCTCTGCCTAACGTTTGTCTGCCATCACTGAATGAAGTCAGAGAATATGGTAGGGCGAGATGGTGAGGGTGAATTATCCAGCCTTTACAGTATGGCTTAATTGTTTCTATTTAAAGTATTTGTGTTTTATATTCCAGATTATGAAACATGTTGATTTCAATATGAATGAATAAAAAAAATAAGTGAAATAATTTTGAATCATCCCTAGGCCACAGCATTGGTCAGTGGAAAGGCTGTCTCTCCAGTAAAGTTAGAAGATATTTTACCAAGTATTTGATATAGATGAAAGAAAGAGAAACAGGAAAAATTGTTTTTCTCTGGAACATGTTTTAAAGGAAGTCTCTGGAGGTCTATGTGTGTCCACATGACACTCTGCTTAACATTTCTTAAAGTAAACAGAGAAGAATCAAAGATAGGTACAACAGAATTCTTAGATATGCCTGCACATATAACCTTTACTTAGTATTGTGAGCACTTTGTTATTGCTTTCACTGGAATTAGACTTCCTTACCACATCAATACAGGCCATGTTTTATCCATTTATATACTATAGAGCCAATAAATCAACCTTTAAAGAGGGTACTTTGACATGTCCCAGAATTTCTTCACCTCTGCAATCAGAAACTTAATATGCTACTTTCTGCTCACGTTTACTTATTGGTAGAATAATTTATCTTCACAAACTTTGTATCACAAACAGTGCTGCCATGAACACTCTTGTTCTTGTGTCCTTGTGTATGTGTGATTGAATTTACTTGGGGTCTTTAATGAACAGTGGAGTGGGAGAGTGATAGGCTATAACTATTTTTCACAATAAAGAATATTGTAAAATTGCCTTCCCCAATTTTGGCACTGATTTATCCTCTCACGAGTAGTGTATGAGTTAACCTATTTGATTAAACTTGTGTGAACCTTTGGTATCTGGGGCTGTTTTATTTTTGGCAAGTTGATGGCTGTGAACCACTATCTTATTGTTATATTGATTTCCATTTCCCTGATTACTAAGAAAGTTGAACCTCTGTTGATATGTTATTTGTCATTCAGGTTTGTTCTGTGAATCACCTATTATGGTTCTATAACAATTGCACTGATTAAAGCACATTCTAGTTACAAATGCTCATATACTCTACAATAGGTCTGGGGTAGGAGAGGCTGTTAGCTAGGACTGTAGAGTATGGACATTTGCTTCAAAATTGCTGACAAGGCATCATAAACTTTTTCCACATCTGAATTCCCTCGAAACTCTGAGATGACTTTATAGGCTGCTTCTGCCTTTGTTGCTATTTCTGCTTATTCTTATTCCTTTGTCCTCTTTACAGTCCAGATATCTTTTCATTTGGAAATATATGTCCTTGTGAAACCTCCACACTTGCCCTTTTCTGCTTTTATATTGTGTACATTATTCAACCTATAAATCAACCTGAAACCCTAGATCTTGCATTAGCCACATCTGCTGCACCTCTGAAACTATCAGTTCAAATATGTCTTTCCCTAATAGTATGCACATTCTTCAGGATTCAGATATAAGCCCATTAAGAGTCAGGAAAATTATTTGAATGACAGACACTGTCTTGAATTCAGAATCATCACTTTCTGCTAAACAAATTTGCTACTGGACCCAATGGTCTTCCTACTTGTTTCATCTCACTGGATGAGTAATCTTATTGGTATGCCCTTCAGTCTTTCATTCTAACAAGCATGTTTTATGCCCATGTTCCACCAGGTCACCAAACATGTCTAAAGAAAACTTCACCTCAAGCCAGGCTTCTTTTACACAAGTATAATTAACATACAATGGAGAAAAAATTAGAGGGAATAAATCAAATGAAAATAGTAGATACTGTTGGTTTGTGTGTGGAAGAATAAATTGTTTCTCTCTTTCTCTTTTTAACTTGCCACTGATTTCTCATATTCCCACAGTGGTAATATCACATGCACATAGGAGGTGGAGAATAAGAACTATATCTGAAGTGAAGGGCCCTGAATGCTTGCTGGTCAAGACAGTGATCCAGTTCACAGCATAAACCTTGGTAGAATTAAAGAGGGGAAGCCCAGTTGCATGAAGAAAGTTATTAATGATGTCAATCTAGTTTGGCCCTAAAGGCACTTCTAAGCACACTGAATTTGTAAGGTCCCATCCCATGAGTGGTGGGAACCTATGCGTCCCTGGATTCACCCACTGACATAATTTCACCTGATCTGACTATTTTGTACATTAGTGGCTCTCAAAGTTAAGTATGGCTCTCAAAGTGCAGCTTCTGAATCACTCTGAAGCCTTGTTAAAACAGATTGCAGGGCTACATCCCCAGAATTTCTATTTTAGTACATCTAGAGTAGTGTCTAATAATATTAATTTCTAACAAGTTCCCAGGTCCTACCCATGCTGCTGGGCCAGTGACTGTACTTTGAGAACCACTGCCTATGTCATTTCTACAGTGAGTTCTCCAGGTAGTGACCTTTTAGGCATAGTAGGACCCAGACGTTTCCAGGTGTGTTTTGGGAGTCCATGACCAATTTTTCATTTTTCACTTCCTCCTCCTTGATTGTTAGTACTGGCTATGGATTCCAGGATTAGAATCATCCTAGTTAAGGAGAATAAAGAGTCAGTGGAAGTTTAGTTGATCCCCTTGGAAGGAAGATACAAATGTAGGAGTACCATTAGGATTGTGGCTTCTTTTTTCTAGGAGGACCATGGTGAGTAGTCCCACAACTTTTGTCTCTGGTATTCAGTAGGCATATGCTAAGAGGTCAAGCTGAAGTTACTCCCAGCTTTGTTCATTATTTTGGCCATTTGCTTCTTGGTATCATTTTCTTACCCCCTGGAATTTGTTCTACAGATCCTTATGGGTGCCTCTAACAACAAAAGAGATTCTAAAATGTCAATGTTCCTGGGGTTATAGAGGGATTAGATGCTGTAATTGTTCTGGAAAAATGTACTAAGCTATTGAATATTATATTTGGCAGAATCAAGACAACTGAGTCTGTGGTGTTATTGGTAGGAAATCTAGCTATGCTGATACTCTTCTAAGAAGTGGTTAACATAGTCTGTTTGACTGTGAGACTGTACAAGGGAAAGCAGACTTGGAGAGTGTAGTGGATGTTCTTGGTAAGCCACCCAGCTCTCCTTTCCTTGCCTTTGTATACATCCCTAAGCTATTGTGAGTATTGGGTTATAACAACACAGCTTTCCTCTTCTCCAGAGAATTTCCTTCAGACAAATTACAGCCACCAGTCCTTGATTCCAAAACCTAGGGGGCAAATCATAACCAATGACTGGCTGACATGGATATACAAGAGGTCTGTCTCCTCACTTCTAGTGGGGACGAACTGTCCAGGATAAGATTGAAGCTAGTCTCAGCTGAGAGCACATTCTGGCCTACTGTTTTTTCCTGCACTGTCCTGCTTCCATAATTCTCCTTTTCCTGAGACCACTCTCTCAACAAATCATTTGAATGGGAATCCTCATATCAGTTCTATTCTTGGAAAACCAAAGTAAAACAGAGGGCTTTAAACTTTTTCTCAAAACTGTGAGAAATCTGTGGCTAGATTGTCCATGATAGCAGACAATCTTGTGTTGGCCATGACAGATAGGGAAAATGGCACATATAAAAGATGGCTGTGGCATCTTGATAGTGCTATTTCATGTGTGGGATGAGCAGTCACGGCATTCAGGGTAATTATGCCCTGGAGCTTTTTTTCTGTGGTCAGGAGACAATGCTCTCTGAATTCCTTTGCCATTGTTTCACTCAGAAACAAGTTTCACATAATGCAATGAATGTTCCAGAGGACCAAATTCAAACTTCTGTATATGATCTTGTAGCCAGTAGTGTAGCCAGCCCTCATGGTCTAGTGGTTAAGATTCAGCACACTCACTGCCTCAGCCTGGGTTTGTTTTCCAGTCAGGGAACCACACAAACTGTCTGTTGGTTGTCATATTTTGGTGTCTGCCTGTTGCTGTGACACTGAAAGCTATGCCACTGGTATTTCAAATACCAGCAGGGTCACCCATGGTTGACAGATTTCAGTGGAGCTTCCAGAGTAAGACAGACTAGGAAGGAGGACCCGGCCACTCTTCCAAAAAAATTGGCCATGAAAACCCTATGAATAGCAGTGGGGCATTGTCTGATGTTGTGCCAGAAGATGAGAGAACAGTGCAAAAAAGACCAGCAAGTTTCCACTCTGCTGTACACAGGGTTACTAGTAGTCAGAATTGACTCAACAGCCAATAATCCAATAGTGGATTATGTTTTCCCACATGTGCCACTCCTAGACATGCTTTCCTCCAACCCACCCTCCTCTTTTAGCACTTCTCCACTCTCTGATCCTCTTAGAATTAATCCTTCCTCCTCCATCACTCCCTACCCTGCCAGCACCAACACAGTTGGCTATGGTGCACTGAGAAATGCTGTGGTAAGCCAGTAGTGATAGGAATATCAAGAATGGCAAGAAAAGACAAGCCCTAGTGCACAAAGGATTCTCAAATTTGTGCTGATATCACATTTCTTAATGTTTCAATAGCCAAAGCAAGTTACATGGTAAACCCAGATTCAAAGAATAGAGAAATGGACATTGCTGTCATGTAAGAGGAAAAATGTGTGTTTATTTTCACAGTCTACCACATGTACATTATAATTATCACCACATTCTTTTTATATTTATCAGATTCTGTGACTATCTCCTCAACTAAAGTTTATGAGTATCTCATGTCTAGGTAGTATACTTTTTTCTCTTTGCGTAATCCATATTGAATCACATGCATGGATAGTATATAAATCAATTTAAAAATAACTGCTGAAAGAATTAAAAACCTCCTGACAGAGATTGCATTTGTGTTGAAAAAAACACAAAGGAGAGACAATGCATACATTACAGAGAATTTAAGCCCCTATATGTGTAAAGCATTAATGAAAAGTTAATGCTGGCCACTATCTTTGTCCATTTGGGCTGCCATAATAGAAATACCATAGATTAGGTGGCTTATAAACAAACAGAAATTTATTTCTCACAGTTTGAGAGGCTGGGAAGTCTAAGGTCAAGGCTTTGGCAGATTTGGTATCTCATGAAGACCTGTTCCATGGTTGATAGACAGATGGCCATCTTCTTCCTATGTCCTCTAGTGGTGGGAAGGGCAAAGAAACACTCTGGTGCCATACCTATAAGGATATTAATTCCATTCATGTGGGCTACCCCCTGACCCAATCACCTACCAAAGGCCTCACCTCCAAATACTATCACAATGAGTGTTAGCATTTAACATACTAATTTTGGAGAGTGAAGTAATCAAGATGCCAACAGGTTATTCCTGACTACAGTCATCCTCACAGGAAGATCAACCAGCAGCTATCCGTAGACAAGACACCATTGTGAAAATCCTGGAACCCAGAGGTGATGCTGAAATACCTCCCTAGATCATAGAAACTGAGACAAACTGCACCAAAGGGTAGGAGGAGTGGCTATACCCTGACCAGATTGCCCTTGCCCAAGGCCAGCACAGTGAAACATCAAAAAGGCATCCCTGGACCTATCATTTCTCCAGTGGGAAAAAGAGAACACAAGGTAGACATCCAGCTCCCCAGAATTGCAGGATGCTTCCTAGGATCAAGTCTTATCTAATGAGAATCAACAGTGGAATCAGCAGAGCTTCACCACTGGAGATCAGATAGAAAAGGAGAAGGGGGTGGGGGTAACAGCAACCAGCTTGCTCAGATCTTGGAGGACTTCAATCTTTACTGTGGAACCCAAGTAGAAATCCCAGCCCGTGGCTCTACACATCTGAAGAATTGAGCTGGTAGTCCAGTCTGACCAGGGAGCTTAGTGGGCAGGTTTTCCTGATTTGGATTCCCAACCAATGAGCTATAAAGACCATGGAGCCCATTCTACAGCCACATCTAAGCAGGGAAGCAAATTTACAGCCCTGCACAAGTGCTGCGTACAACATCCAGGCCTGCCTGACAGGAAATCTGGCCAGAGAACCTGGGAAGTTATGGAGCCCAACAAAAAGTTAGACTTTGCAGTGGCATCTGAGCAGAGAACCCAGTCAGTGGTGCTGTCCATCTGCAGAGCTGAGTCCATGGCCGCATTTGACCAAGGAGCTCAGGAGGTAGTTCTGCCTGATTTGATCCCCAGCCAGTAAACTCTATAGGCTGTGGAAACCATTCTCTGGCCTCACTTGAGTAGAGAAACAAATTCACAGCCCCACCCAACTGCTGAGTATAGACTCCATCCTGGTGGAATAGGAAGCCAAGCCAGAGAACTCAGACAGCTGTGGAGCCCATCCTACAGCCACACTTGGGGAAGAAACCAAGCCAGCAGCCTTGCCAAACTGTTAATTATAACCTCTGGCCCCACATAAGCAGGGAACCTAAACAGTGGCACTGGGCAGCCTCAGAACCCAGCCTATAGTACTGCCCAACCACAGATCCCAAAAGCTGAGTGAGTTCCTCACCACAAGACCTGTCTTACAAGAAATGTTAAAAAGCATTCTTCAATTGGAAATAAATGGGTACAATTAACATTGCAAAAACATGAATGTGTAAAACTCACTGGTAATGGTAAATTTATAGGCAAAGTCATTCTCTAATATTGTAATAGTGGTATGTAATTCCTACAGCCCTGATACACAGCAAAGCCCAGCCTACAACCTTGCCTGATTAATAAAAAAGCCTGTGGCCTCACCCAGGCAGGGAGGTCTGCACATAACCCTACCCAATCATGGAGCATAACCTGTGGCCCCACTCAACCTCAAGGCGCAACCGGCAGCCAACCTGAACACAGAACACAGCCTGAGGCCTTGTCCAACCACAAAGCTCTGCCTGCAGTGCTGCCTGAACATCAAGTCCAGCCAGCAGCTCTATATGGTCAGGGAGTATAGCCTGCAATACCACCTTACCAGGCATAATGGCAGAGCCCAGACCATAGCCCTGCCCAATTGTGGAATCCTATCACTGGCACCACCCTGACAGTGAACACACCAAAGAAACTCACTCCAAACAGAGATAATTGCAAAGCCCAGCTAGTGGCCTCCACTGATCATGGAGCATGGCAAGCAACCCTGCCCAATCAAGGAGACCACCAAATGTCCCTACTTAACCATGGAGCCCAGCCAGCAGGCCTACCCCACAGCAGAGTGTAGAGAGTGACACCTCCCTAACTTCAGAGTGTGGGAAGTAGCCCTCAGTCAAATTGAGACCCAAATATCAAGCTCCACATCTGCCCAATGAAACTACCAGCTGACATGTCCAGTACTCCAAGCTGAGATGATGGGTGAAGGTCTTTCCTTGGTGAAGTAAACCTGTAAAGTCTGGAAAAGGAGACCACTTACTCAAATATACAGATACCAATGCAAGGAATCAAGGATCACAAAGAATCAGGTAACAATGATACTACCAAAGAAAACTAATAAAACTTCAATAACTGACCCTAAAGAAATAGAGATTTACAACAGTCTGACAAAAAATTCAGACTAATTCTCTGAAAGATGTTCAGTGAACTACAAGAACACGCAGACTGACAAATAATGAAAGTTAAGAAAACAATCCATAAACAAAACTAGAAGTCCTGCAAAGAAATAGAAACCATAAAAAAAATATATATATCCTAAAGTAGAATATTACACTGACCGAACTGAAGAATTAAATAGAGAGTTTCAACAACAGACTCAACCAAACAGAAGAAAGAATTAGTGGACTACAATACAGGTCATTTGAAATTATCCAGTCAGAGGAGCAAAGAAGATAAAAGAAAAACAAGAATGAGGAAAGCCTACGGGATTTATGGGACACCAAAAGGGAAATAATATATACATTATGGGAATCCTAGAAAGAGAAGAGAAAGGGACAAAGTCTATTTAAAGCAGTAATGGCTGAAAACTTCCAAAACGGGGAGAGAAAAATGGAGTCCAGATTCATGAGGCTTAAAGGACACCAAATAGCTTGAACCTGAGAAGAGATACACCAAGAAACATCACAAACAAATTGTCAAAAGTCAAACACAAAAAAAATTTTAAAAGCAACACATCTCATACAAGAGAACTCTCATAAGACTATCAGTGGATTTCTCAGCAGAAACTTTGCAGGCCAGGAGAGAGTGGCATGGCATATTCAAAATATTGAGACAAAAAATCTTTCAACCAAGAATACTATACCCAGAAAAGTTGCCCTTCAGAAATCAAGGCGAGATAAAGACTTTCCCAAACAAACAAAAGCTGAGGGAGTTCTTCACCACAAGTCCTGTCTTACAAGAAATAGTAAAAGGCATTCTTCGAGTGGAAGTAATGGGTACAATTAACATTGCAAATACATATGAATGTGTAAAGCTCACTAGTAGTGGTAAATATATAGACAAAATCATTCTCTAATATTGTAATAGTGGTATGTAATTCTCTCACAACTCTAGTTAAAAGTTAAAAAACAACTGTATTAAAAATAACTGTAATAATTTGTTAGATACATAAAAAAGATGTATATTGTAATATCAATAATCTAAAATGTGAATGGGAGAGAAGTAAACTTATAATGTTTCTGTATGCTATTGAAGTTAAGTTGCTGTCAACTTAAAATAGGATGTTATAAATAGAGGATATATTGTATAAGCCTCATCATAACCACAAAGAAAAAACCTGTAGTAGATACAAAAAAGATTAGGATTAATGAGTCAAAGCATACAGCTACAAAACATTATCAAATCTCAAAAGAGGAAGCAAGGAACAAAGGATCTAAGAAATAGTCAGAAGACAAGAAAATAATAATAGTAAGTTCTTACCTATCAATAATTGTTTTAAACATAAATGACAAATTCTCCAATTAAAAAACACAGAATGACTGAATTAATAAAAAAGCAAGATCCAATGATATGCTGCCTACAGGAGACTCACTTCAGATGTAAGGACATATGCAGACTGAAAGTGAAGTGATGGGAAAAGATATTACATGCAAATAGAAACCCTGGTGTAGCTACATTTATATCAGACAAATAGACTTTAAAACAAAGACTGTAATAAAAGACAAAAAAAGGCACTAGTTAATGATAAAGGGGTCAGTTCAACAAGAGGATATATATTTGTAAATATCTATGCACCTAATATAGGAACACCTAAATATATAAGGCAAATATTAACAGACTAAAGGGAGAAAAGACAGCAATACAATAATAGTAGGGGACTTTAGCATCCACTTACACCAACGGATAGATCATCCAGACAGAAAATCAATAAGGAAACATTAACCTTAAATGACACATTATACCAGATGGACATTATAGATATATACAGAACATTTCATCCAAAAGCTGCAGAATGCACAGTCTTCTCAACTGCACATGGAACATTCTCTGAGGTAGATCATATGTTAGACCACAAAACAGCTCAATAAATTTAAGAAGATTGAAATCCTATTTGCATTTTTCTGACGACAATGGTATGAAACTAAAAAATTACAAGAAGAAAACTGGAAAAAGCACAACTATGCGCAGAATAAACAACATGCTACTCAACAACAATGGTCAACAAAGAAATCAAAAGAGAAATCAAGCAATACCTTGACAAATGACAATGGAAATACAATATATCAAAATTTATAGGGTGCAGCAAAAGCAGTTCTCACAGGGAAATTCGTACTGATACCTGCCTAGCTCAAGAAATAAGAAAATTATTAAATAGATAATCTAACTTATGCCTCAATGAAATAGAAAAAGAAGAACAAAGCCAAAAATTAGTAAAAGGAAAGAAATAAGAAAGATCAGAGTTGAAATAAATGAAATAGAGACTAAAAAGACATTAGAAAAGATTAATGAAACTAAGAGCTGTTTTTTGAAAGACAAACAAAATTGACAAAACTGTAGCTAGACTCACCAAGAAAAAAAAAAGAGAGCTCAAATAAATAAAATCAGAAATGAATGAGGAGATGTCACAACTGATACCACAGAAATACAGAGATTCATAAGAGAATACCATGAATAATTATATGCCAACAAATTGGATAACCTAGAAGAAATGGGCAAATTCCTAGAAACATACAACCTTTCAAGACTGAATCATGAAGAAACAGAAAATCTGAATAGCCTGATTACTAGTACAGAGATAGAATCAGTTATCAAAAACCTACCAACAAACAAAAGTCGAGGACCAAATGGCTTCCCTGGTGAATTCTACCAAACGTTGAAAGAAGAATTAATACCAATCATTCTCAAACTCTTCCAAAAAGTTGAAGAGGACTGAATGTTTCCAAACTCATTTTATGAGGCTAGTGTTACCCTGATACTAAAACCAGATAAGGACACCAGAAGCATACAAAATTACAGGCCAATATCCCTGATGGACATGGATGTAAAAATTGTCAACAAAATATTAACAAACCAAATTCAACATACATTAAAGGGATCACATACCGTGATCAAGTGGGATTTAATCCAGGAATGCAAGGATGGTTCAACATCTGCAAATCAAACAACATGATGTACCATATTAACAAAATAAATGGTAAAAATAATATGACCATCTCAATAGAGACAGAAAAAGCATTTTACAAAATTTTACATACATTTATGATAAGAACTCTCAGCAAAGTGAGAATAGGTGGAATGTATATCAACATAATAAAGGCCATATAAAGAGAAGACCACAGCTAGCATCACACTCAATGGTGAAAAACTGAAACTTTTCTCCTAAGATCAGGAATAAGACAAGGATGTCTACTCTTGCCACTTTTATTCAACATAGTATTGGAATTCCTAGCCAGAGCAATTAGAAAAAAAAGAAAGAAAGAAAAGATATCTATGTTGGAAAGGAAGGAGTAACTGATACTATTGGCAGATGTCATGATTTTATATATTTCTATAACCCTAAAGACTCCACCAGAAACACTGTTAGAATTAATAAACAAATTCAGTAAAGTCACAATATGTGAAAACAAAATGCAAAAATCTATTGTTTCGATACACTAACAACTATCAGAAGGAGATATTGAGAAAACAATGCCATTCACAATTTCATGGAAAAGAATAAAATTCCTAGGAATAAATTAACCCAAGGAGGTGAAAGACCTGTACACTGAAAACTATAAGACATTGATGAAAGAAATTGAAAAAGACACAAATAAGTAAAGAGATATTCCATGCTTATAGGTTAGAATTAACATTGTTACAATGTCTATACTACCCAAAGCAATCTATAGATTCAATGCAATCATTATCAAAATTCCAATGGCTTTTTGTACAGATATAGAACAAACAATGCTAAAATTTGTACAAACCACAAAAGACTGTGAATAGTCAAATCAATCTTAAGAAGAGTATCACACTCTCTGATTTCAAACTATATTGCAAAGCTATAGTAATCAAAACAGTATAATATTAGCATAAAGACAGACACGTAGTTCAATGGAACATAATAGAGATCTCAGAAATAAACCCATGCATATATGGTCAATTACTTCATGACATAAGAGTCGAGAATATACAATGGAGAAATGACAGTTTCTTCAATAAACGGTGGTAAGAAAACTGGAAAGCCAATGCAAAAGAATGAAAGTAGGCCATTATCTTAAACCATACACAAAAATTAACTCAAAATGGATTAAAGACTTTAATGTAAGAACCTGAAACCATAAAACTCCTAGAAGAAAACATAGGCAGTAACCTTGACATTTGTCTTGGCAATAATTTTTTGGATCTGACTCCAAAAGCAAAGACAACAAAAGCAAAAATAAACAAGTGGGACTACATCAAACTAAAATGCTTCAGCACAGCAAAGGAAATCATAAACAAAATGAAAAGGCAACCTAATATATGGGAGAAAATATTTGCAAATTATGTATCCAATAGGGGTTAATTTGCAAAATATATAAAGAACTCATACAAATCAATGAAAACAATTTTATTAAAAAATAGGCAGAGGATCTGAATAGCCATTTTTCTAAAAAAGACAAATGACCAAAAGGTACATGATAAGATCCTCAGCATCTCTAATCATCAGGGAAATTTAAATCAAAACCACAATGAAGTATCACCTCACACCTGGTAGAATGGCTATTATCAAAAAAGCAGAAATAACAAGTGTTGGCATGAATGCGGAGAAAAGGGAAACCTTGTGTCCTCTTGGTGGGAATGTAAATTGGTGCAGCCACTATGGAAAACAGTATAGAGATTCCTCAAAAGATAATAATAGAACTACCATATTATCTTGTAATTCCACTTTTGGATATTTATCCAAAGAAAATAAATACACTGATTCTAAAAGACATATGCACTCCCATGTTAATTCCAGCATTATTTACAACAGCCAAGAGATAGAAATAATCTATGTGTCCATCTATGGATGAATGAATAAAGAAGATGTGGTATATGTATGCAATGGAATAATATTCAGCCATATAAAATAATACAATCTTGCCATTTGTAACATAGATGAATCTTGATGGAATTACGCTCAGTGAAATAAATCAGAAACAGAAAGACAAATACCATATGTTCTCACTTATATGTGGAATCTTAAACAAATGCCATGCTCCCAGATACAAAGAACAGGTTGGTGATTGCCAGAGGCAGGGGTGGATGGTGGGCAAAATGGATGATGGGGGTCAAAAGGTACGAACTTCTAGTTATAAAATAAATAATTCATGAGGATGTAATGTACAGCATGCTGACTATAATTAATAATACTTCATTACATATTTGAAAGTTGCTGAGTGAGTAGATCTTAAAAGTCCTCATCACATCAATTATACATCAATAAAGATAAATTAATTCCAGCCCTTCTCAAACTCTTCCAAAAAATAAAAGAAGAAGGAACCATCCCAAACTCATTTTAGAAGGCCATTATTACCCTGATACCAAAGACAGATAAGGGCACTACAAAAAAAAAAAAGAAACAAAAACAGTACAGGCCTATATCCCTGATGAATATAGATGCAAAAATTCTCAACAAAATACTAGCAAATTCATCAGCACATTAAAAAGATCATACAGCATGACCAAGTGGGATTCACTTCTGGGATGCATTGATGATTCAACATACACAAAGCAATAAATGTTATACATTACATTAATAGAATTAAAGATAAAAATAATATTTTCATCTCAATAGATATATAACAAGCATTTGCCAAAATTTAATATCAATTCATGATAAAAAGAAAACACTCAGGAAATCGAGTATAGAAGGAGAGAACCTCAACATAATAAACGTCATATATGACAAGCCCACATCCTACATCATACTCATTGGTGAAAAGTTGAAAGCTTTCCCCCAAGACCAGAAACAACATGAGTGTGCCCACTCTGACCACCTCTATTCATTATCGTACTGGAAGCCTAGTCAGAGCAATCATACAAGAAGTATAAATAGAAGACATCTAAATTGGAAAGGAAGAAGTAAAATTGTCTCTTTTTTGCAGATTACATGATCTTATATGTATTAAATTATAAAGACTCCACCAAAAATCTATTAGAACTAATCAATGATTTCAGTAAAGTTGTAGGGTGCAAAATCAATATATAAAAATCACTTCATTTCTATACAGTAGCAACTAATTATCTGAAAAAGAAATAAAGAAGATAACCCCATTTATAATAGCATTAAAAACAATAAAATGCTTATGAATTAATTTAACCAAGGAGGTGAAGTGTCTGTACACTGAAAACTCTAAGACGTTGATGAAAAAATTTGAAGAAGACACAAGTAAAAGGAAAGATAACCCATGTTCATAAATTGGAAGAATTAATATTGTTAAAGTGGCCATACTACCCAAAGCTATCTATAGATTCAATCCAATCCTTATCAAGTTTACTATGGCATTTCTTACAGAAATAGGAAAAACAACCCTAAAATACATAGGGAACGACAAAAGACTCCACATAGTGAAGCAATCCTGAGAACAGAGCTGGCGGCATTATACTTCCTGATTTCAAACTATATTGCAAAGCTATAGTAATCAAAACAGTATGGTACTGGCATGAATACAGACACATAGTCCAATGGAATAGAATCAAGAGCCCAGAAATTAACCTATGCATATATGATCTACTAATTTTTGACAAGGGACACAAGAATACTCAATAGAGAAAAGATAGTCTCTTCAATAAATGATGCTGGGAAAACTGGATATTCACATGCAAAAGAATGAAACTGATCTCCTATCTTATACTACTCACAAAAATTAACTTGAAATGGATTAAAGACTTAAATGTAAGATGTGAAATCATAAAATTCCTAGAAGAAAACATAGGGAAATATTCCTCTGTATTGGTCTTGGTAATGATTTTGTGGATATGACACCAAAAGCAAACAAAAAAAAAACCAAAAATAAGTAAGTTGGGTTACATCTAACTAATATGCTTCTGCACAGCAAAAGAAACTATCAATGAAATGAAAATGGAACCTACAGAATGAGAGAAAATATTTGCCAACAATCTATCTGATGGGCAGTTAATATTCAAAATATATAAGCAACTCATGCAACTCTATAGCAAAAAAAATCAAACTATCACTAATAATCAGAGAAATGCCAGTCAAAACCATAATGAGATATCATCTTCCATCTTTTAGAATGCCTATTACCAAAGATAAGAGATAACAAGTGTTGGTGACGATGTGGAGAAAAGGGAACCCTTTCACGCTTTTGGTGGGAATGCAAGCTAGTACAGCCAGAATGGAAAACAGTATGAAGGTTCCTCAAAAAATTAAAAATAGAACCACCATATGATCCAGAAATTCCACTTCTGGGTACATATCTGAAAGAAATGAAATCACTATCTTGATGAGACATTTGCACCCCCATGTTCTTTGCAGCATTATTTACAATAGCCAAGACACAAAAACAACCCAAGTGTTCATACAGATGAATAGATAAAGAAAATGTTGTGTATATATATACAATGGAATATTATTCAGCCGTAAAAAGGAAGGACATCCTGTCATCTGTGACAACATGGATGAACCTTGATGGCATTATGCTAAGAGAAATGTCAAACAGAGAAATACCAATACTGTATGATCTCACTTATATGTAGAATCTAAAAAACCATCTTTAGAAACAGAGATTAGATGATGGTTGCCAAGGGTTGGGTGGTGGTGTGGGAAATGGATGAAAGTAGTCAAAGGGTACAAACTTTCAGCTATAAGAATAGTAAGTTCTGGGGATGTAATGTACAACATGGTAACCATAGTTAACAATACTGTATTGTTTATTTGAGAGTTGCTAAGGGAAGGATCTTAAAAGCTCTAAGTACACAAAAACAATTGTAACTGTGTAAGGTGATGAATGTGTTTACTAACCTTATTGTGGTAATCACTTTTTAATATAGACATATGTCAAGTCATTTCATTGTACACCTATAACTTACTCAATGTCACATGTCAATTATATCTCAATAAAGCTGTAAAAAAATATGAATTTTGGGGGACAGAAATATTCAGTGTAGCAGCCCACCAAAAAAGTTAAACCCCAACTAAACTTTTCCATGATACCCTATGCTCTTGATTATCTTTCAACTGTCCCTACCTGGAAGTAATTAGAAATAACCAGGCCTATTAGTGGGGTATACTGATAGCTCTCCTAATCAAGTATCCTGAGAAGCAGCCTTCCACCCACACCACAAGTGTTTATGTGGACACTTCCCTTGGCACATCAGGACATTAAACTGAGATAGGTAGTGGGCAGCTTTGAAAACTACCCCCACACACTCTTCATCTCTGACCTATTAGCTACCTCAACAGTTCCATTTCCATAGATATCAGGAATAGCAAACCTCCATTCTTCCTGAAGGAGTGCTTTATCTACTGACTAAATGTCCTTAGAAGAGCATGAGTGAGACAAGCTATATTACCTAATATTGACAGTGCACCTAGGATATTGAAGATGGTTAGTGAGAGATTGAGTGTGATATCCCTTTCCATGATTAAAGTTAATGTTTGAAGGCAGCTGCCTGGATAGAGGTCACACTTGCCAGTGTCCCATCCCCCATACATCGGAGGTGGGCCTTGTGACTGAGTTGTGGTCAAGTGAAAGTGATCATAAATGGCATATGCCCCTTCCAAGCCTGGCTTATGAAAATATCCTGCATGAACCTACATACTCTTTTGTTTTCCCTGTCTGCTGGTTGGATGTCAATGTCCATATCATCATTTAAATTCATATGTTGAAAATTGTTGGGCCTCCTATAGCCTGAGTACAGGATGACCAGTACAGAAGATTGCACCATGCATATCATCCCAAAACCAATGGAATATACTCCATGTGAGAAATATACTATTAAGGTCTTAACATAGTGAGATGTCAGTGGTTGTCTAATATTGCACCTAGAGATAACTTACCCAAACAGTAATGGTTGTAAATATTTTTTAGAAGTGGATATAATTTGGATTCTGAACAGATTTCAAGCAACCCTGATATGACATGGTGGAGATATTACATATGAAGATGCAAGTATATACACATGCACACACATGCTTCAGGGGATATTAGATGTTGAGAATCTGAGCTGTTTTGATCCAGGTCTAGGGAAGCCATGATAATGATAATGAGTCTACTAATGAGATACTCTTTTCTATATTTGTCTTTATGGAATCTTTAGGGAGAAGGCTGAAACTCTAAAAAGTTTGACAGAAGATAAGATGTTTCAGATTTTCCATTCAGAGCCTAAAAATCATTCATTATACAGTGAGGAAGCATGATATAAAAACAGAATGAAAGCCCTTATTCTGACAGACTAGATCTGAATCTCATTCCCCATGAAATAGGTGTGTAATATTAAGAATAGTAGTCAAGTTTTTCCCTGTGATAAAGTCAAATGCCAAAAAATATCAAAATTTTATTGCGTGCTGGTGAATATGCAGGTCAGATGTAGTTAACATGATATAGGCCAGTCTCTGCTGGGCTAAGCTAGAATTAAGTCTTTTGATCATGTTTCTTCCAAAGTTTTCATTTTGGGACCCAGGCTGAAATAGCAATGCTTACCTGGGGTTATGCTATTTTCATAGTTGATAGTGTGATCTTCAAAGGGTCCTTTTTGAAACTTGCCTTTTAATGCCTCAACCCGTAATTGGCAAACTGTCACATCTATCCACATTCCATTGGCCAAAATAAGTAATATGGCTAAGGCTAAAGACAGTGGGCCAGAGATGTACACTCCATCTATCCTTTTAGGAATTACTATAAAATCACATGGCAAAGGGCATGGAGGTATAATTATATCATAGGAGAGGGAGTGAAGATTTGAGAATAATCATCCACTCTACTGCATTTGGCAAGTTACTTAATCCCTCTGTGGCTCAGTGATTTTGTAGAACTGGCGGGGTTACGTCCAATGGCAATCTATTTGGATGAGGTACTGAAAAGCAAATAAGGAGGCAAATTATTCTAAAAGAGGAAATGATAAAGAAGACCAGTTTTGTCATGCAAAATACCTTTAAATGAGGGAATTTTAGTCAAGACAACATGGCATAGTTATGTTTCTCCATGCTGCTTCCTGCTGAGTACAATTATAAATATAAAGCCTATAAATAATGCAAGAGAAAACCAAGGTAAAACTCTGAAAGGTATAAAGAGGAAGCTGAACTGGTTAGGAACTCCAGGACTTGAGGAAAAACTTAATGGCAGGATGTATTACAACTTCCAGCTGAACAGAAGAAGGTGACTTAATCTGGGAGCTTCCCAACCACAAACTTATCAACAGAAAGATAACTCAGGTAGACTGTTTTCTTCCATGTTTTAATAGGAATACTGCCAATACCACCAGATAAGCCTAGCAGTGCCAGCAAAGGGGAGTCATTGAGACCCTGCTGAAAATAAGCAGCCAGAGAATTGCTATCCTTCTCAGGGGCACTGAGACTCTTCTCCCTACTGAAAGATAAAGATGGACCAAAGTGAGAGGCACAAGCATGAGGAATTCTGCTGCAAGCAACCTAGCTGGGAAATCTGTTTGTCTCCATCACCAAGATATACCAGACCATCCAGGTGGCATCAGCATGGGGAAACCTTAACACAAAAAGCACCTTGTCTGGAAATGCTCTCTGTGCCACAACATCAGTGGGAACCCACCACAACAAGTGGCCAGGCCCAGAAAGTGCTTTTTGTCCTTTGAGGCCAAAGGAACTCCCCTTTCACTACCAAGAGGCACCAGGTGGCTCTGCCTGGGAAAAACTCATGACCCCTCAGGCAGCAAAAACAGGGACCAATGGCAACCACAGTGGCACCAGAAACACCAAGAATACCCAAATAGCTCCACAAGAGCTCTGAAAATTAAATTGTCATTGGAAGTACAGCCAAAACTTTTGGTCAGGAGTGGCATTATAAGCCTAAACAAGGTGAATGTCTGCTAAAATAAAAGATTGCACACAGAATCTCCTAGAAGAATAGTAAAAATTTCCAGGACACAATTGAAAATCACCTATCATACCAACTACTAGGAAAACTTCAACTTTAATGAGACAAGACAATCAATTTATACTGTGATGGTTAATTTTATGTGCAGCTTCGCTAGGCCATGCCGTGCCCAGACATTTGGTCCAACATTATTCTGGGTGTTTCTGTGATGGTGTTTGAACGAGATTAACATTTAAATTGATGGGCTTTGAGTAAAGCATATTGCCCCCCATAATGTGGGTGAGCCTCACCCAATCAGTTGAAGGCCTGAATAGAACATAAATTGGCCTTCCCCAAGCAAAAGAGAATTCTCCAGCAGACTGCCTTAGAACTGTAACTGCAGATTCAGATCTCCTGTGTCTCTAGCCTGCTGGCTCACCCTACATATTTTGGACTGATAGCTTCTATAATCACATGAGCCAATTCCTTATAATAAATTTCTTTCTCTCTCTCTCTCCCTCTCTCCATATATATATATATACACACACACGTCCTGTTGCTTCTGTTTCTCTGGAGAACTCTTTACAGATGCCGACTCCGAGATGAACAAGATGTTGGAATTACCTCACAAGTATTTTAAGGTAGCCATCATAAAAATAAATTCATATAATATTCATAAAAATTCATAAAAATTCATATGATATTCATAAAAAATTCATGTCATATTCATAAAAATAATTCAACAAGCAATTACAAATTTTCTTCAGAACAAAAATGAAAATGGAAGATCTCAGCAAATAAGTGGAAATTACAAAAAGAACGAGGAGCCAGCCCCACGGCTGAGTGGTTAAGTTCGCCCACTCCACTTCAGCAGTCCAGGGTTTCACTGGTTCAGGTCCTGGGCATGGACATGGCATCACTCACCAAGCCATGCTGAGGCAGCATCCCACAAAGCACAACCAGAGGCCATCACAACTAGAATAAACAACTATGTACTGAGGGGCTTTGGGGAAAAGAAGCAGCAGAAAAAAAAGATTGGCAGCAGATGTTAGCTCAGGTGCCAATCTTAAAAAAAACAAAAAGAACCAAATAGAAATTATAGAACTGAAAAATACAATAATAGAAATAAAAATAAATAACTTGCAGAATGGGCTCAATGATAGAATAAAGATGACAGAGGATAGAATCAGTGTACTAAAGAACATATCAATAGAATTTAACCAGTGTGGAAAAAAATAGATTGTAAAAAATTTAATAGAGCCTCAGGGTCCTGTGGGATAACAGAAGATCCAGGTTTCCAGGAGGAAAGAAAAAGAGAGTGGAAATAGAAGAATATTTGAAGACATAATGGCTGAAAACCTCCCTTATTTGGCAAGAGACATAAACCTAGAAATTTAAGAAGCTAGTGAATCCCAAATAAGTATTTACTTATCACATATCATAATTAAACCTCTAAAAACTAAAGACAAGGACAAAGCCTTAGAAACAGAGAGGAACGACCTAAAAAGGGAAACAAATTCATATAACAATGAGTTTCACATCTGAATCCAAGGAGGTGAGAAAGAAATAGCAAAAAGTTTTCAAGCATGGAAAGGAAAGAAAAATCAACTATGAATTCTATATTTGGCAAAACTGTCTTTCAGGATTCATGGAAAATAAAACCATTCTGAGATGAAAGAAAATAAAAAGAATGTGTCATTAGGAGATCTTCCTTTAAATAATAGCTGAATGGCTATGTTCTTCAAACAGAAAGGAAATCATAAAAGAGAAAATTTGAAGCATCAAGAAATAATATAAAAATAGATAACTTTTCTTGAATCAATGCATTTCTTAGATTTCTGTTTATACTTTTATTATGGAAAATTTAGAATGTTTACAAATGTAGATAATAGAGTATAATGAAACTCCAGGTATCCATAGCCCTGCTTCAACAATTATCAACACTTGACTTCCTCTGTACCTTTCAACTCTCTCCATCCCAATTATTTTGAAACAATTTAGGTCGGCTGTCGTTCTATCCATAAATATACCAAAATGCATCTCTAGAAAAGAGGACCTCTTAAAAAATAACCTCAGTACTATTTTCACATAAAAATAATTCCTTGATGACTGTCAGCAACATGGTGGAGTGAGCTGTTCCCTTTGTCTCTCCCCCTTTTGAACCACAACTAAATGGACATTCAATGACCAATGGAGGAAGCTCTCATAGCACAACAGGATGCCAGAGAGATGCATGCAGCTATACACCTGAGGGTGGATGGACTGTCCCCCTGGGAAGTGTCAGAGATAGGTGAGCATGCCCTGCTCTCCCCCAGTAGCCCTGAATATGCACATGAACACTTTTCTCCTTGGTGCAAGCATCCAAAAAGCGAGAACATGCACCAGGGAGACTGTAAGAGGAGGTAGTGATAGCTCTTAGCCCATGCTCATGACCACTTTCTCAGTGAAGACGGGGAGCCCACCATGTCCCTGTGCCACCAAGGAGTGGCTCCAGCTCAGTCCCAGTGAGGAAGCCTTGCCCACCAAGCACAGCAGACTTCAAGCAGAGACTGAAGTAGATCTACATGCTGGGGCAAACACACCCCAGGCCCGCATGAGTGCTCATAGTGCTTCTGAGCCCCAAAAGAGGGAATGTGTCCCAGGGGGCTCTGGGAAGAGGTGGCAGCAGCTTTTAGGCCCCTCAGGATTACTTTCCTGGTGGGGAGCAGAAGCCCTTAGTACACCAGTGGTGCCAAAGAGTGGCCCTAGCTCATCCCAGCAAGGAAGCCCCACCTTTCAAGCACAGTGGTCCCACACACCTCAACCAGAGACCACAGCAGATCTAAATGCTGGGGCAAACACACCCCGGGCCCACACAAGTGCTCATGGTGCTTCTGAGCCCCCAAAGAGTGAACGTGCCCCAGGTGGCTGTGGGAAGAGGCAGCAGCAGCTTTGAGCCCAATCAAGATCACCTTCCTGGTGGAGAGAGAGAGAGAGCCCATAGTGCTCCTGTGGTGCCAAGGAGTGGCCCTAGCTCAGTCCAGCAAAGAAGCCCCACCTACCAAACACAGTCCACACAAGTGCCTAACTGCACCCCAGGCCAGGGCAAGCATCCATAATATCCCCACAGCTTCCAGCAAATGAGGTGGGGTCAATAACTCTGCTTCTGCTTCCCTCTAGCAGTAACAGGTGGAATCTGTGACCTAATAATAACACAAAGGCCCCAACAAAAGATTAGTTCATTAAAAACCAAGAGATACTGAAGCAATAATTCAGACCAGAAGGAAAATTACAATTCTCCAGAAACCAACACTGAAGACACAGATATTTACAACCTAAATGACAGAGAATTCAAAATAGCTGTTATAATGTAACTCAATGACTTACAAGAAAACACGGAAAGACAACTCAAGGAGCTCAGCAATAAAATGAACCTCTTCACCATAGAGACTGAAACTATAAAAAAAAAGTCAAACAGAAATTCTGGATATGAAAAACACAATTAGTGAAATAAAAAATAATCTAGAATCCTTAAGAAATAGAGCCGATATTGTGGAGGAAAGAATTAGTGACTTAGAGGAAAAAAAACATAGAAATTCTACAGATGGAGGAGGAGACAGAAGTAAGATTTTTAAAAAATGAAGGAATTCTTTGAGAAATATCCACCTCAATTAGGAAAAGCAACATAGGGATTATAGGTATTCCAGAAAGAGAAGAGAAGGAGAAAGGAGCAGACAGGTTGTTCAAAGAAATAATAGCTGAGAACTTCCCAAGCCTGAGGGTGGTTCCAGACTTACAAATACACAAAGCTAATAGAACGCCTACTTACATAAATGCTAAAGGACCTTCTCCAAGGCATGTAATAGTAAAAATGACAAAAGTCAATGACAAAAAAAAATATTAGGAGCTTCAAGGCAGAATAAAATAATCTACAAAGGAAAGCCTATCAGGTTTTCAGTGGTATTCTCAGCAGAAACACTACAGACTAGAAGAGAATGGAATGATATATTCAAAATACTGAAAGAAAACCTTTCAGCCAAGAATACTCTATCCAGTGAAACTTTGCTTCAGATACAATGGAGAAATAAAAGCTTTCCCAGATAAACAAAAGCTGAGGGAGTTCATCACCGCTACACTACCCCTACAAGAAAAAAATTAAAGATGCCCTCACACCAGAAACAAAGAGGCCAAGGTATGTAAAGCTCTGAGCAAGGAGATAAATAGACAGACATAATCAGAGAACTGCAGCTCACACCAGGACAGGGAGGCAAAGAATCAACTACAACTTAAAAGATAAAGGGCAAGAAAGCATCAAAAGTAATGTTAAACACTTCAACTTAATCACAAACTCACAACATTAACTTGTAAGAGCAATTACTCAGAAGGAGAAAGGGAAGGGAAGGAACCTGCTCAGGTTAATGGAGATAAAAGGCTATGAGAAAATGGACTATCTCATCTACAAGATCTTTTGTAGAATCCTCACAGTAACCACTAAACAAAAAATCGAAGCAGAGCCACAATTCACAAAAGGGGAGAAAACAGAAAAACTCAGAAAAATCACCAAAATGAAATGGCAGTCAGAAATACAAAGGAAGAGAAACAATGGAAACAGAACAATCAGAAAATAACAGACAAAATGGTAGTACTAAGCTCTCATATATCAATAATCACTCTAAATGTAAATGGATTGAGTTTTCTAATCAAAACACATAGAGTAGCTGGATGGATTAAAAAACAAGACCCAACAATATGCTGCCTTTTGGAAACACATCTCAGTTCTAAAGACAAACATAGTCTTAGAATGAAGGGTCGGAAGACAATACTCCAAGCTAATGGCAAACAAAAGAAACCTGGTGTTGCCATAATTATATCAAACAAAGCAGACTTCGAGTTTAAAAAGACAATAAGAGACAAAGAGGGGCAGTATATAATGATAAAAGGGACATTCCACCAAGAGGACATAATGCTGATTAATATATATGCACCTAACACAGGGGCACCAAAGTACATAAAGCAATTATTAACAGACCTAAAGGGAGAAATTAACAACAACACAATAATGGTAGGGTACCTCAACACCCCACTTACATCAATAGACAGATCATCCAGACAGAAAGTCAACAAGGAAATAATGCATTTAAATGAAACAGTAGATCAGATGGACTTAATAGAGACAGAGAGAGCATTCCATCCCGAAACAGCAGAATACACATTCTTCTCAAGTGCACATGGATCATTCTCAAAGATAGACCATATGTTGGGCAACAAGGCAAGCCTCAATAAATTTAAGAAGATTGAAATCATCCCAATCATCTTTTCTGACCACAATGCTATGAAACTGGACATCAACCACAAGAAGAAAACTGGGAAAGTCAGAAATATGTGGAGACTAAACAACATGCTATTGAACAACCAGTGTATCAACGAAGAAATCAAAGGAGAAATTAAAAAACACCTGGAGACAAACGAAAATGAAAATACAACATACCAACTCTTACGGGATGCAGCAAAAGCAGTCATAGGAGGGAAATTCATAGCAACACAGGCCCACCTCAACAAACAAGAAAAATCTCAAATAAGTAGTCTTAAAATGCACCTAACAGACCTAGAAAAAGAAGAACAAAAAAATCCCATAGTCAAAAGGAGGAGGTAAATAATAAAAATCACAGCAGAAATAAATGAAATAGAGACTAAAAAGACAGTAGAAAGGGTGGATGAAAGTAAGAGCTGGTTCTTTGAAATGATAAACATTATTGTTAAACCCTTAGCCAGACTCACCAAGAAAAAAGAGAAGGCTCAAAAAAATAAAATTAGAAATGAAAGAGGAGGAATTACAACAGATAGTGCAGAAATAAAAAGGATTATAAGAGAATACTTTGAAAAACTATATGCCCAGAAATTGGATAACCTAGAAGTAATGGATAAATTCTTAGAATCATATAACCTCCCAAAAGTGAATCAAGAAGAAATAGAGAATCTGAATAGACCAATCACAAGTAAAGAGATTGAAACAGTAATTGAAACCTCCCAAAAAACAAAAGCCCAGGACCAGATGGCTTCTCTGGAGCATTCTACCAAACATTCAAAGAAGATTTAAAACCTATCCTTCTCAAACTATTCTGAAAAACTGAAGAAGATGGAACGCTTCCTAACACATTCTGTGAGGCCAAAATTACCCTGATAGCAAAACCAGACAAGGACAACACAAAGAAGGAAAATTATAGGCCAATATCGCTGACGAACTTAGATGCAAAAACTTCAACAAAAATATTGGCAAACCAAATATAGCAATACATTAAAAGGATCGTACACCACGATCAAGTGGGATTTATTCCAGGGATGCAGGGATGGTTCAACATCCACAAATCAATCAATGTGATATGCCACATTAACAAAATGAGGAATAAGAAAAACATGATCACTTCAATAGATGCAGAGAAAGGATTTGATAAGATCCAACATGCATTTATGATAAAAATTCTTAATAAAATGAGTATAGAAGGAAAGTACCTCAACATAATAAAGGCCATATATGACAAACCCACAGCCAACATCATACTTAATGGTTAAAAACTGAAGGCTATCCCTCTGAGAACAGGAACAAGTCCAAGGGTGCCCACTCTCGCCACTCCTATTCAACACAGTACTGGAGGTCCTGGCTAGAGTAATTAGGCAAGAAAAAGAAATAAAAAGAATCCAAATTGGAAAGTAAGAGGTGAAACTTTTGCTATTTGCAGATGACATGATTCTACATATAGAAAACCCTGAAGAATCCACCAGAAAACTATGAGAAATAATCAACAACTACAGCAAAGTTGCAGGGTACAAAATCAATTTTAAAAAATCAGCGGCATTTCTATGCACTAAGAATGAACTAGCAGAAAGAGAAGTCAAGAATACAATCCCATTTACAATCGCAAAAAAAGAATAAAATATCCAGGAATAAACTCAACCAAGGAGGTGAAAGTTCTGTACACTGAAAATTATAAAACATTACTGAAAGAAACTGAAGAAGACATAAAGAAATGGAAAGATATTCCATGTTCTTGGGCCAGAAGAATAAACATAGTTAAAATGTCCATACTACCTAAAGCAATCTACAGATTCAATGCAATACCAATCAGAATCCTAATGACATTCTTCATGGAAATAGAACAAAGAATCCAAAAAAATTATATAGAACAACAAAAGACCCCAAATAGCCACAGCCATCCTGAGAAAAAAGAACAAAGCAGGTGACATCACAATCCCTGACTTCAAAACATATTAGGAAGCTATAGTAATGCAAACAGCATAGTACTGGCACAAAAAGAGACACACAGATCAATGTAACAGAATTGAAAGCCAAGAAATAAAACCACACATCTATGGACAGTTAATCTTTGACAAAGGAGCCAAGAACATACAATGGAGAAAGGAAAGTCTCTTCAATAAATGGTGTTGGGAAAATTGGACAGCCACATGCAAAAGAGTGAAAGCAGACCATTATCTTGCACCATACACAAAAATTAACTCAAAGTGGATTAAAGATTTGAATGTAAGACCTGAAGCCATAAAACTCCTAGAAGAAAATATAGGCAGTATACTCTTTGACATTGGTCATAGCAACATCTTTTTGAATACCATGTCAACTCAGGCGAGGGAAACAAAAGAAAAAGTTAACAAATGGGATTACATCGAACTAAGCTTCTGCAAAGCAAAGGAAACCATGAACAAAACGAAAAGACAAACAACCAACTGGGAGAAAATATTTGCAAATCATTTATCAGACAAGGGGTTGATCTCCAAAATATATAAAGAACTTATATCTCAACAAATGAACAAACAAACAACATGATCAAAAAATGGGCAGAGGATATGAACACACATTTTTCCAAAGAAGATATACAGATGGCCAACAGACACAGGAAATGATGTTCAACATCACTAATTATTAGGGGAATGCAAATCAAAACTACAATGACATATCACCTTGCATCAGTCACAATGGCTATAATCACCAAGACAAAAAAAATGAATGTTGGAGAGGATATGGAGAAAAGAGGAATGCTCATACACTGCTGGTGGGAATGCAAACTGGTGTAGCCACTATGGAAAACAGTATGGAGATTTCTCCAAAAATTAAACATAGAAATACCAGACAATCCGGCTATCCCACTACTGGGTATTTATCCAAATAACTCTAAATCAATGATCCAAAGAAATTTATGCACGTGTATGTTCATTGCAGCATTATTCACAACAGCCAAGATGTGGAAGCAACCCAAGTGCCCTTCTGCAGGTGAATGAATAAAGAAGATGAGGTATATATATATATATATATATAATGGAATACTACTTAGCCATAAAAATGATGAAATCGTCCCAATTGCAACAACATGGATGTAACTTGAGGGTATGATGTTAAGTGAAATAAGCCAGGCATAGAAAGACAAATACTGCATGATTTCACTCACATGTAGAAGAAAACAAATACATGGATAAAGAGAACAGATTTGTAGTTACCAGAGGAGAAGGGGGTTGGGGGGTGAATGAAAGGGATAAAGGGGCACATGTGTATGGTGATGGATAAAAATTAGCATACTGGGGGTGAGCACAATGAGCTGTATTCAGAAATTTATAAACAATAATGTACACTCAAAATTACACAATGTTATAAACCATCAGGATCTCAGTAAAATTACTTGAAAAAAAGGAAAAAATAATTCCTTAACATTAGAGGTATTGTAAAATAACTCAGTACAATTAGAGAAATTTTAGTCTGCTGAGGAAGCAGCAACTTGATTTATTAACAAAATTCCTAAAGCAGTATTTAGATTTGGAAATGACCCATGTTTTTTAAATTTTGTGAAACTATTTTATCTAAATCTTCACCTGCATCTTTGACACCAGAACCCTCCTTTAAATAAACTGTATTATGTAACATTTTAAACATATATTAGAGAGAATAGTATGATAAAGCCCCATGTACTTACCAACTTCAATAAAATCAACTCTTAGCCAATCTTGTTTCCTCTGTGCCACACCTACTGCTTTCCTCCTACATTATTTTGAAGTAAAGTTTACATATCAAATTATTACATCTGTAACAATTTCAATATGTATCAGAGTCCCTCGTTGAATCAGTTAATCATTTTCCAGAACATAACATCTTCACTTATAGTAGATTATTTGAAATGTGACACTTCTAAAACTGATCTATGAAGCTGTCACTCAAATTCACATCCAACGTTATAAGTACCTATCTGCTGTTCTTCATTTCTACAATGAAAACAGTTACTGCTTTGCCTTATATGCACAACATTTTGTTTTAAAATTTTCCAATCTATGGAAAAGTTAAAATCATAGTAAAATGAACACCTACATATCCATCATCTATATTCACCAATTATTATTTTGCCATGTTTGCACTCCTTCTCCTGATCATTTGAATGTAAGTTGCAGACATCATGATATCTTATAATAAACATAATAAATGTTTCAGCAATATTTCCCTAAAAATAGAAACTTTCTATATAACCACAGTACCCTTAGCATATTAATAATAAAGAGTACACACATTCAAGATTTATCTGTTTCTTCATCATAAGATTCAGGTTAAACAGTTTTGGGAATATTTCATAGGCAGTATTGTATATTGTATACTTCTTATCATATTGTTATATACATAATGTTAGGTTAATCCATGATACTGACGTTAAGCTTGATCACAGGTTAAGGTACTATCTACAAGACTCATTCGTTTTAAATGTAGTTTTTTCCCCTTGTAATTAATAAGCAATCTATGCAGTGATATTTTGAAGCTGTGAATTTCCGTTGCTCAACAACCTTTCCCAATAATTTTAGCATCAATTGATAATCCTTGCCTGAATCAGTTAATATAATGGGTTCCAAATGGCATTATACTAATTCTTCTACATTTATGAACAGAGACTCTTCTGTAAGAAGGGCTTGCTCTCCTGCCTCCCTCTTCTGAGTGTCTCTGTAGACTAATGGATTTTTAAATTAGATATATTATAATCCATTACAATTGTAACTGATCTTGGACATGCTGCAGCCCAGCCATGTTGAAATGTTAAAAAGCCATCATAACTCTCCTCCAGCTTTCTTCTTCAGGTCATGTTCTTCATTCCCCTTAATACACACTATGACTCCCTTTTGCTAAAACCATTCCTTGTGCAACTCTCAAAAATCTATAAATAAAACTCACTTTTATACCTCCCAGTAATTAACACACATGTTCTTTTCTAAACACTGACCACTGGTAACAGAGCCTCCCCCCAAAAGCCTACACTGTAGTGGAATCATTGGATGGCTTCCACATACTGAGGGATGTAGATACAGAGAAGTATATGAGCTAGTGTAAAATTTCACTAACAAAACAGTAACGAATCATTCCTACCATTCATGAAAGTATTTCTTTGTAGAGGATCATGTGAGCATGGAGAAAGGTAGGGGAGGATCCACCTTGGAAGGGGTCTTAATCACTAAAGACAAGGTGAGCATGATTAACTTAATGGACAGTGCTGCCAAATCAGTAATCAGAACAGTCTGACTCATTCTTATTTGATCTATCTGAGCAGAAGTGATCTAGGTCTAGTGAAAAAAGTCACCAAAACAGAGAATCACAATCTCTCAATAAATTTGCAGACTGGAACCAGTTTACAGACCCAGATCCCCTTGAAAGAAGGCTGGAGGCAAGGTTCCTTGAGCAAGGATGCTGTTATACGGTGAAGAATTAATACTATTAATCTTTCTCTCCGCTTTCCCTCAAGGGATATAAAACAGAGAAGATAAAATTTTCAGGAATATATAAAGATCTTACACAAATTGAAAAGAAAAAAAGAAATGATACAGAAGAAAATGTTCAAAAGTGAGGAGTGGAAAATTCACTAAAGATGAAACCAAGATAGTTAATACACATGAGAAATATGCATAAGCAAAATTATCAGAAAATGCAAATTAAAATAATAAGTACCATTTTTCTCATTTTATACTAACTGATATTTAAAACCTTAATAATGTTAAATGTTGATCAGTTGTATAGAGCAGGATTTGGCCCACAAATTCAGCCTACTGTCTGTTTTTTAAATAAGGTGTTATTAGAACACAGCCATGTTCATTAATTTACATATTTTCTATGATTGCTTTCTCATTACAATGACAGGAGTCAGTTGTTAAAACAGGGACTGTATGTCCGACAAAGATTAAAATATTTACCGTCTGGCTCTTTACAAAAGAAAACTTTCCAATCCACAGTCTAGCAAAACAGGTACTAACACTCATTGCTAATGAAGATGTAAACTGGTGCTACCCCATGGGGGTAAATGAAATTCAGAAGAATTTTTTTTTTACAGAATTATTGAGGCATGGCTGACTAACAGTAAACTGAACATATTTAAATGGTGTAATTTGATGACTTTTGGTATATATACACCCATAAAACCATCAACATAATAAAGGTATGTTCATTATCATACAGTAGGCACTACTTTTGGTCTCACTACCTTCACCCAGAATAATTCTTTTGAGGTTCATCCATGTTGTTGCATGTATCAATAGTTTATTCTCTATTTCTGAGTAGTATTTGATGATATGGATACTACAAAGTGTTTATCCTTTTGATGAAAATAAGAAGAATAACAAGAAGTTTTCACATATTGATGAATATGGGGAAGTCATTCTGGAGTAAACATTATTCAGCCTAAAACTTCTTTATCCCAGAGCAGCCGGACTTCTGGCCCACCAAACATGCATTGTACATCTGCTTCAAGTATTTTCCCAAAGCAAAGAAGGTAGTCTTTAAAGATAGGGGTGAATGCCTCCCTTTCTGATGCCAATAACAGTACTTCTTTGAAGATAAGCTTTTCTTCCCTGAGAACCATGGTCAAGTTGGCCTGTTGTGTATGTGCCAAACTGCAGCAAAACATCTTCCTATGACTTTGGGAAAAATGTCATTCCTGCCATGCTTAACGTATGTCCTTTGTTCTGAAATGGTATATAACCATGCTTTAAACCACACTTTTCAGAGTACTTTCTTCCCTGGTGGAGTTGGTTCTTTTGGGCTAGTCCTCAGCTCAATAAATATCACTGTAACTTTCTTGTCTATAGAATGGTTATTGATTATTTGTACCAGCATTTCTTGGCATAGTCAGCGGAATTTCAGAGATACTCACCTGAGACCGCCTGGAATTTACTTTGAACTGGTGCTTGGTACCAACACAGGCCCATTAAGCCCCTCTAGCTTCACTACATTCTTAAGGTGCCCAGGTGAGTTCCCCTGAAATTTGGACCTCCTTGCTTAAGTTGACAGTCCAGATATTTGTTTGAGCTGTTAAGACTAGGTGTCTTAAGGGAATACTGGTACATATCCTAGTCAAGAGGAACCTAGGGGGAAGTTTCCTAGGCAAGGGGGACTAGGGACAACTTTGGAGTGAACTGAGTTTTGACTGTCCTTTTAATTTGGCTTTAAATGGAAAGGAATTGTGCTTAGAAAGTCTGAACAAATTGATAATAGGATGAGAGACTGAGCTCCTTCAGCTCTGAAGAGAAGGACACCAGCTCCTTCCAGCTGTAAGGCAGTCTCAGGCAACAGAGAACCTAGTGGAAGTATCTGAGGTTGACCTTTGTGATGTGCAGCGGCCCCATAGGGAATTCCATTATGATCATTCACTTTAAATAATTGAAGGCTCATCTGGGTACGTGCACATAAAGATTGATTGTCCGGTGCTCAAAGTCCCCACAGTAGTTTTAGGTTAGTGGTGAGAGAAACTGAGACACATAAGAGATTGTTCACAGCTTTCTAGGAAGTGGCACTCAAAAGCAGTGCACTTCTGACCCACTACACTGTCCTTAGAAATTGTTCAGACTTTGTAATAAAACGAAACTAAAAAAATGGAAATCTCACTTCTAAAGTCAACCACTTCCCAGACAGACAGCCACCCAATGGAACACCAGTTGGCTTCATGGACAATACATATGGACCTGTTACTTGCAACTACTTAACAAAATGGGAACATTTGGGAAAAGATAACTTGAGTCTTAAGTGGCCAAATTGTGGCATTAATTTACTGCTTGCACAGTTGGAAAAAGCCAGCCATAAAATAAAACAACCAGAAGTTCAGTCAAGATGGCAGTGTAGGTGGACTCTGAACCCACCTCCTCTCACAGACACAACAAATTTATAACTACTGTTGGAACAATTACCCCTGAGAGAGAACTGAAAGTTGATAAAAAAAAAAAAAAAGAACCCCTGCAACAAGGGACAGTGCTGACCAAAGTGAAAGAGGCAGAAATTCCTTCTGGAGAGAAAAAAAATGCCATCTTCATGAGACGTTGCACTTCACGGCCAGCAGGGAGCAATTCTAAGTTACACAGTCTTCTCTGGAGGAGAAGGGCATCTGAGTGGGGGAGCATTACTGCTATAAGCAGCTTTTGGACTCAGAACAATTGAGATGAGTGTTGTAATATCTCACTTTGCTGGCTGTTAACTACAACAGGGAATACTCCCAGAAAAGCTATTGGACATAAAGGGGAAAAAGTCTGCTCTTAAATGTCCCATGCACAAATTCACCCATTTTGGAAAGCAACCTAAAATCACAAGAAAGGTGCACAGTCCTTTGGTGAAAAGAGACTCACCTGATACACTCTGGGTGCATCTCAGTGAGAGGTGAGACCTCTCCAGAGATTGAGTCATTGGCAGCAGCCATTATTGTGACCTAGTACAGGTGTGCTGACACAGATGCTGGCAGACACCCCTGGAGTTCTTCCCCTGGCCTGTTATCCTAAGGGTCTGACCCGCTCACTAGAGTGCCCAATTTAATCCAGCTCAGCCAGGGCAGACAGCCCACCTTAAGGACTGGCCCCACCCAACAGTAAGCCCTCAGGGAACTTGTGGACCTGGATAGGTGGAGGTGCCTGGAACCTCTGTGGCTGGGTGAGTGAGTCTGCCTCTGCTGGGCAGGGCATGAAAGAGGAGCAGGTGGAGTGTGCGAGGCATTGGTGGAGTGTGTAGGACCTCTGTAGTGGGGCAACTGGGTCTGCTTCAGGGAGTCAGGACATGTGCATGGGAGAGGATGGTATTCATGGAGTGTGTGGCCCTGTGAGCAGTGGGGCTTGTCAGCTGCAGCAGACTTGTGCTTCTCAAACAGCCACACAGGGGCTCAGCCCAACCTTCCAAGCCTGAAACAATTGGGTGCTCTCATGCCTGGGGCCAGTCCCACTCAACTGAAATCCTGAGAGAGCAGACAACTGCCTTGCAGGCTGGAAGCCTACAGCAATTGTAAGCCCCTGAGACTATCAACCAGCCATGCTGGGAGCCTGCTCACTTAACAGAAAAACTGCAACAGGAATGTACTATTAGACTTGGCAGCCACTGTGTTGGGGCTCCTCACATCTGATAAACTGACTGAAGGGTTCATAGTAGCCACACACAGTTGAGCATTACAACTAGCCATCCAGGGGAACACCCTAGCCTCCTGGACACTTGCAGGAAGAGCAACCGTGCCACAATAGGACATACATAGCCCACAAAGGGGACACTCCTGGAAAATTTAGAACTGGTGACTGGAGGGAAGCACACTGCTGGGCCTCATAAGGCATCCCTTATATAAGGCCACCTCTCCAAGATTGGGAGGCATAGGTGACCCACCTAATACATAGATACAAGCACAGAGAATGAGGCAAAATGAGGAGTCAAAGGAAGACATTCCAAGTAAGGAAACAGGACAAAACTCCATAAAAAGAACTAAACGAAACAGAAATAAACAATCTACATGACAAAGAGTTCACACAAAAAGTCATAAGGATGCTCACTGATCTTGGGAGAAGAATAGATGAACTCAGGACTTCAACAAAGAATTGTAAAATATAAAAAACAACCAATCAGAAATGAAGGATACAACACTGGAAATGAAAAATTCACTAGAGGGAATCAATAGGAGAGTAGATGATACAGAAGAATGGATCAGTGAGCTGGATGAAAACTAGAGGAAATCACCCAATCTGAACAGATAAAAGAAAAAAAGAATTAAAAAGTAAGCAGGAACTGTCTACAAGATACCCACTTTAAATGGAAAGGGTTATACTGTTTAAAACTAAATGGATAGAGAAAGATATATTACGCAAATGGTAGTGAAAAGAAAACTGGAGTAGGAATACTAACTTTAGACAAGTAGTCACAACCAAGAATTTTACCAGAGATAAGAAGGGACATAACATTTTAATAAAACGTAATGATAAATGGGTCATTTATGTTACAAGAAAGCATGACACACTTAACTGTGTATGCACGTAAAATGGAATTTCAAAATTCATGATGCTAAAACTGATAGATCTGAAAAGAAAACTAAACAAATCTACACTATAATTGATTTCAACACTCCACTCTCAGTAATTGATAGGGCAAATAGGCACACAAAAATAGTAAGGATATCAATGACTTGAACAGCAATAAAATACCAATTTGACCTAAATGCCATTAATAGAACCCATCACCCAACACGAGCAGAATAAACATTATTATTGAATGCACGGAACATTCACAAAGAAACTTCTGAGCCATCAGATAAATCTTAACCAATTTGAAGTAATAGAAATCATGTGAAGTATATTCTCTTATCATACTAAATGGACCTAAAAATCAATAACAGCAAGATATATCCCCCAAATATTACAAAATTAAATGATGTAATTTTAAATAACTCTTCAGTCAAAGAAGAAATCCTAAGAGAATTTTTAATGGATTTTTCATTTTTTTATTGAGGTAAAATTCACTAACATAAAATCATTTTAAACATGCAATTCAGTAGTATTTAGTTCATTCATAATGTTTGTTGTACAACACTCACCTCTATCTAGTTCCAAAACAATTTCATTACCGCCAAGGAAACCCCATACTCATTAAGCAATCATTCCTCATCTCCCATTCCCTCACCCCCTGGGAACCACTAATCTGTTCTCTGTCTCTACGGATTTACATATTCTAGATATTTCATGTAAATGGAATCATACAATATGTGACCTTTTATGTCTGGCCTCTTTAGCTTTGCATAATTTTTTCAAGGTTCATCCACATTGTAGTATGTACTGGTAATTCATTCTCTTTTGTGGCTGAATAATATCCCACTGTATAAATATATCATTTTTTATCCATTCTTTATAGACATTTGGGTTGTTTACATCTGTTGCTATTATGAATAGTGTTTCTATGAACATTCATGTACAAATATTGGTTTGTATACCCGTTTTCAATTATTTAGGGTATATGTATAGGAATGTCATTGCTATGTCATACAGTAATTCTGATTTACTTTTTAAAGAATGTCAAACTGTTTTCCACAGTGGCTACAGCATTTTACATTCTACCAACAATGTATGAGGGTTCCAATTTCACCACATCTTTGTCAATATTTGTTATCTTTGTTGTCCTTACTGTAGGCATCCTAGTCAGTTTATACAAGTATCCCATTGTGGCTGGCTTTGATTTGCTTTTCTTCAATAATTAATGATGTTGAGCCTCTCTTCATCTGATTGTTGGCCATTGATATATCTTCTTTGAAGAAATGTTTATTCAAGTCCTTTTCCAAGTTTTTAAGTTGGGTTTTTTTTCTATTTGTTGTTGAGTTGTAAGGGTTTTTTATTTTCTGGATACTAGACCCTTATTAGATGTGTACTTTGCAAGTTTTTCTCTCCTATTCTGTAAGATGTCATTTCACTATCGTGATAGCATCCTTTGGTGCAAAGTTTTTAATTTTGATGAGTCAAATTTATCTATTTTTTTCTTTTTTGCTCATATTTTTGGTGTCATATCCAAGTATCCATTGCCAAATTCATGATTATAAAGATCTACTCCTGTTTCTTTCCAAGAGTATTATAGTTTTAGCACTACATTTTAGGTCATGATTAATTTTGAGTTGTTTTGTACGTGGTGTGAGATAGGAACTCAAATTCATTCTTTTGCATGTGGCTACACAGTTGACCCAGCATCATTTGGTAAAGATACTATTTTTTCCTCAATGAATGGTCTTGGCATCCTTGCTGAAAATCAGTTGATCATAGATGTATGAGTTTATTTATGGACACTCAATTCTATTCCACCCATTCCATTGGTGTATATGTCTATTCTTAGGCCATTACCACATGTTTGATAACTATAGCTTTGTAGTGTTAGTTTTTTGTTTTTATTTTGTTTTTTGCTGAGGAAGATTAGCCCTGAACTAATATCTGTTGCCATTCTTCCTCTTCTTTTCCTTTTTTGCTTGAGGAAGATTAGCTCTGAGATAACATATGTGCCAGTGTTCCTCTATTTTGTATGTGGGTCACCGTCACAGTGTGGCTGATGAGAGGTGTAGGTCAGTGCCCAGGATCTGAATGCATGAAGCCAGGCCACTGAAGCAGAGTGCACTGAACTTAACCACTACACGACGACGCCGGCCCCTGTAGGGTGTTTTGAAATTGGGAAGCATGAGTACTCCAAATCTGTTTTTTTCCCAAGATTGTTTTGGCTACCTGAGCAACCTTGCAATTCCATAAAAATTTTAGAAGTTGATTTTTTATTTCTGAAAAAAAGTTATTGAGATTTTGATAAGGGTAGCATTCAATATGAACACCACCTTTGGGAGCATTGCCACCTTAACAACATTGTCTTCCAGTCCATGAACATGGAATGTCTTTCCACTTATTCAAATCTTCTGTAATTACTTACAGCAATGTTTCATAAATTCAGTGCACAAATCTTTCACCTCCTTGGTGAAATTTATTCCTATGTATTTTTTTGGATGCTATTGTAAATGGAATTGTGTTCTTCATTTCTTTTTTGAATTATTCATTCCTATTGTTTAGAATTAAAACTGATTTTTGTGTGTTGATCTTATAGCTTGCAACTTTGCTGAATTTATTTATGAGCTCTAATAAGTTTTCATTTTTATTCTTTAAGATTTTCTGTATATAGGTTATGCCATCTATGAATAGAGATAGCTTTACTTCCTTTCCAATGTGGATGCTTTTATTTCTTTTCCTTGCCTAATTGCTATGGCTAGAAAACTTCCAGTATAATGTAAATAAAATGGTGAAAGCAGGCATTCTAGTTATGTTCCTGATCTGAAGGGGAAATATTTCCTTCTTTTACCATGGAGTATGATAACTATAGATTCTTCATAAATGCTCCTTATCAGATTGTGGAAGTTCCCTTCTGTTGCTAGACTTTTGAGTGCTTTTATAATGAAAGGGTATTGGGTTTTATCAAAAGCTTTGTGTGTATTTAGATGAATGTGTGGATTTTTTTCATTTATTCTGTTAATGTGGTGTGTTATCATTGATTGACATGTATTCTGAACCACCATTGCATTCCTGAGATAACCCTTCCTTGTCATAGCATATACTCCTTTTAATAGGCCACTGGATTTGGTTTTCTGGGATTTTATTCAGGATTTTTGCATCTATATTCATAAAGGATATTGTTGTGCAGTTTAATTTTCTTTTCTGACTTTGGTATCAGTGTAATGATGGCCTTATAGTCTGAGTTAGTAATTATTTACTCCTCCTCTATGTTTTGGAAGAGCTTGAAGAAGATTGATATTACTTCTTTTTTACATGTTTAGAAGAATTCAGTAGTGAAGCCATCTGGTCTTGGCTTTTCTTCATTGGGAGATTTTTAATTACTGATGTAATCTCTTTACTTTGCATAGATCTTTTCAGATTTTCTGTTTCTCTTTGAGCCAGTTTACATTGGTTGTGTGTTTCCAGGAATTTGTTCATTTCATCTAGGTTCTCCAGTTTGTTGCTGTATAATTTATTCATAGTACTCTCTTAAAATCCTTTTAATTTCTGTAAAATATCTAGTAATGGCCCCACTTTCATTTCCAATTTTGGTTATCTGCATATTCTTTCTTTATTTCTTTGTCAGTCCAGCTGGAGGTTTGTAAATTTCTTGATCTTTTTAATACCAACTTTTGGTTTTGTTGATTCTCTCTATCTTTTTCTATAGTCTATCTCATTTATCTCTCTTTAAGTTTTATTATTTCCTTGTTTCTGATAACTTTAGGTTTAGTTTGCTCTTTTTTTGGTTCTTTAAGATGTAAAGTTAGGTTATTAATTTGAGATCTTTCTTACTTTTTAATATATGCATTTTCAACTATAAATTTCTCTCTGAGCACTGTATCTGACAAATTGCGGTATGTCATGCTTTGATTTTCACTTGCATCAAAGTATTAATTTAGGGGCCGGCCCCGTGGCCAAGTGGTTAAGTTTGCATGCTCCGCTGCAGCGGCCCAGGGTTTGGATCCTGGGTGCGGACATGGCACTGCTCGTCAGGTCACGTTGAGGTGGCGTCCCACATGCCAGAACTAGAAGGACACACAACTAAGATGTACAACTATGTACGGGATGGTTTGGGGAGATAAAGAAGAAAAAAAAAAAGATTGGCAACAGTTGTTAGCTCAGGTGTCAATCTTTAGAAAAAAAGTATTATTTTATATTCCTATTGTGATTTCTTCTTTGACCCATACCTTGTTTAAGAGTGTGTTGTTTATTTTCTACATATTTGTGATTTTACAATTTTCTTTCTGTTGCTGATATCTAGTTCAATTCCTTTGGGTTAGAGTAAATATTTTGTATGATGTCTATCATTTTTAATTTATTAGAACATGTTTTGTGACGTCACATATGGTCTTTCTTGGAGAATGTTACATGTACATTGAACAAGAATGTGTATTCTGTTATTGCTGGATGGAGTGTTCTGAAAAGTTCTGTTAGATCTTGTTGGTTTATAATATTGTTCAAATCCTCTACTTCCTATTGATCTTATGTTTAGTTGTTATATTGATTACTGATTCTGTGGTGATGAAGTCTCCAAAGATTATTGTAGAACTGTCTATTACTTCAATCCTGCTAATATTTGCTTTATATATTTTCGGCTTTTTTATTAGGTGTGTATATGTTTATAGTTGTTTTATTTTCTTGACGAATTGACCCTTTAATCAGTACAGTCATGCATCACTTCACAATAGGGATATATTCTGAGAAATGTGTCATTAGGCCATTTTGTCATTGCGCAAACATCATAGAGTGTATTTACACAAACTTAGATGGTATAGCATACTACACACCTAGGCTGTATGGTATAACTTCTTGCTCCTAGGCTACAAACATCTACAACATGTTACTGTACTGAATACTGTAGGCAATTGTAATACAATGGTAAGTATTTATGTATCTAAACATATCTAAACACAGAAAAGATACAGTAAAAATACCATAGAAAGATAAAAAATGGTACATCTTTATAGGGCACTTACAATGAATGGAGCTTGCAGGCCTGGAAGTTGTTCTGGGTGAGTCAGTGAGTAAATAGTGAGTAAATGTGAAGGCTTAGGACTTTACTGTACAGTACTGTAGACTTTATAAATATTCTACACTTAAGTTACACTAAATTTATTTTAAAAATTCTTTCTTCAGTAATAAATTAACCCTAGCTCACTCTGTTTTACATTACAAACTTTTAAATTTTCTTTACGTTTTTTACTTTTCTTCAATAACACAGCTTAAAACACAAACACACTGTACAGCAGTACAAAAATATTTTCTTTCTTTATATCTTTATTCTATAAGCTTTTTAAATTTTTTTTCTTTTTAAACTTTTTTGTTAAAAACTAAGACACAAATACACACATTAGCCTAGGCTTACATAGGGTCAAGATCATCGATATCACTGTCTTCCACCTCTGCATCTTGTCCCACTGGAAGGTCTTCAGGGGCAATAACATGCATGGAGCTGTCATCTCTTGTGATAACAATGCCTTCTTCTAGACTACCTCCTGAAGGATCTACCTGAGGCCCTTCTTGAGGAGATGTCACTCTTTTAAGAAATATGTCCAGGGTAGTTTGCTTGGTTTGTTTCTTTTTCTCATCATAGGTTTCCTTCCAAGTCATTAATGCACTGTGAACATTCCTCTCTATTAATGAAAACCTTTCTATGTTGGAGCCTATGTTTTTAAACTTTTTAAGGAGCTCATTGAGGTCTGAAAAATCTTCTGCCAAACCCTTCACTGTAAATTTCCTTGGGGGTTTTCTTCTTTTTCTTCTCCTGCAGTTTCCTTTTTTCTTGCCTCTTCTTCAGCTATGTGCTCCTGTTCTAGTATAAACAACTCCTCATTAGTCAATTCCTCAGAAACTACCTCTAGGAACTCCTCAATGTCAACTTTATTCACCCAGGTTAAAGTTGTTTGCCATCTCAACCACAGCCTTGTTGATTTTTGCAACCTCCTCCTCCTTGGCAAATACTTTGAAGTTATGGATGAACCTCTTGAGTGTCTTCATCTAGATGCCATTCATACAATCCTTGGTGACATGACCTAAGCCCAAGCAAGGTTCTTGATTCAGTCATAGATGTTGTAATTCTTCCAGATTGCATCAGTGTTTTCTCAGCGTCTTCCTCAGTTGCAGCAATAGCCTGGGCAAAGGTCCTCTTCAGGTAGTGAGCCTTAAAAGATGCTATAACTCCTTGATCCATTGGTTGGATCAAAGAGGTGGTGTTTGGAGGGAGAAAGATCACTCAGATATTGGGATGAAGATCACCAATAAAAGGAAGATTGCTGGGAGCATTATTAATAATAAGAAAAATCTTGAAAGGTATGTTATTCTCCAAACAGTGCTTCTCCATTTTACTGGCATAGTAATTCAGGAAGGCATCTTGGAAGAGGAACTGGGTTATCCATGACTTCTTATTGCCCATGTTTTACACTGGAAGTGTATGCTTATTGATATGCTTGATGTCCCTGGGGTTCTCACTGTACCAGATAACAAAGGGTTTCAATTTGTAGCCTGCCACATTGCCCCTAAGCAAGGCTACTATCCTGTCTTTAAAAGTCTTGAAACTTGGCATTGACTTGGCCTCCTTATGGATGAAAATCCTTTCAGGCTTCCATTTTCAGAATAGGGAGGTTTCATCCATATTGAGTATTTTCTCTGGCAAGTAATTTTCCTCCAAAATCAGCTCATCTAGAATTTTCAAAAATTCTTCAGCTGCCTTCACATCAGCACTCACAAACTCACCACTCACTTTCACATTAGGTAATGAATAACGATTCTTAAATCATTAAAACTACCCAGAGCTAGCAGTAAATTCAATATCATAGTCGTATACAGCCTCTTCTTTCAATTGCAAACAAACTTTCTGCTTTGGCTGTGATTGTCATGGTGCTGAGGGATATGCTTCTGTGTCTGGTCTTCAGTCAAGTCATTAGAAGTTTCTCCAGGTCTGACATAGGCCCTTCTTAAATTTTTGTTAGTCTCATTGTCTTCAATGAAGCAGATCTTTTAACAGTTTCCATGATTTTGTTCTTGTTCTTCAAGATTGTAGTTATGGTGGAATAGGACATGCCTGACTGTCAAGCAATAACCACCACTGAGTTTCCAACTCCACAGTCCTTAATCACTTTTAATTTCATTTACAGTTCACTAAATGCAGTCTCTTGCTGGCACCATTAGCAGTGGATTCTCTATGCTTAGGAGCCATGATGAACAAAACAACATGAAATTAAATCAAGCACAAGAGAAAATGATGCAATCAAGAGATGCGGTAAACACAAGATATATAAAGCTGCTGCCAGCATAACACAGCATACTGTTTTACAGTAAACTTTCCTTATAAGTAAAAATAGTACATTCTAAAATAACAAAAAAAGTATAGTGTTGTAAATACATAAACCAATAACATAGCTGTTTTTATCATTGTCAAGTATCGTGTACTCTACAAAATTTTATGTGCTATACTTTTATATGACTGGCAGCACAGTAAGTTTGTTTACACCTGTATCACCACAAACACATGAGTAATGCATTGTGCTATGACATTATGATGGTTACAATATCACTAGGTGTTAGGAATTTTTTGGCTCCATTATAATCTTATGGAAACCCCATCATATATGCATTCTGTCAATGACTGAAATGTCATTATGCAGCATGGCTGTACATAAAATATTCTTTTCTTTTGTAACAATTTTTAATTTAAATTTTACTTTGTTTGATATTAGTATAGCTTCCCAACATTCTTTTGATTACTATTTGCATGGAATATATTTTTCCATTCCTTCACTTTCATTCTATTTGTCTCACAATCTAAAATGAATCTCCTATACATAGCATTTAGTTGAATGTTATTTTTTAATTAATTCTGTCATCTCTGTCTTTCCATTGGAGAATTCATATATTTAAATTTAAAGTAATTACTTATAGAGAGTGATGCCATCAAGATGGTGACATAGATGATTCCCAAATTTGCTCCACTTCACAAGAAAAAACTAGCAACTATTCATGGAAAAGATACCACTAAGAAAATATTAGAACACAGGGGTGAGACTTAAGCAGCCCCCTGCATGGCTGAGAGTAAGAGGAATGGATACACACTGAAAGCATTGCCCCTTCCCCAGGCCAGTGCAGCATCACGCCGACAGGTGCCCCCGAGCCTACAGTCCCTCAAGTGAAAAAAAAAAAAGAGCCCAGGGTGGACATCAAGCTCCCCCAGCATTGTAGGTTGTTTCTTGGGAGTCCCCAATTTGGTCTTTCCTCACAGGGAATGTAGGGGAATCTTCAGGGCTTAACTACTGGAAATCTGTTTGTGACAGAGAAAGGGAGAGGGGCTTGCAACAACCAGTGCTCCAATCTTGACAGACTGAATTCCTACATGCAGTGCCCAAGTAATACTCCCAAACAGTAGCTTTGCTTATCTGCAGAATCAAAATGATGGTGCTGTCTGACAAGGGAACTCAGTGGGGCACAGGTCTGCCGCATTTGGGTCCTTAAACAAAGAGCCTTACCAGTCCTGGAGACTGGTCTGTAACCCCCACTCCAGGCAGGGGACCTAAGTCATAGCACAGCCCACTGCTGAGTGTAGCTCCCTGCACCATCCAAACAGAAGGCAGAGCTGATCATCCACAGAGCAAAGCCAGTGTCACAGTTGAGCCAGGGAATATGGAGTGTAGGTTGGCGTGAGTCACGACCACAAAGAGCCCTTCGAAGGCTTGAAGCTTGTTCACCCATTCCACCTAGGAGAGGAGATAATTCCTAACCCCACCCACTTCTGAGTATAGCTCTCAGATCCTCTCAACCAGAAAGCCTGATTGAGAACACCTGGGAGGGTGCTTGGATCTGGCTTTCCTGCTTTTCCCAGGCAAGGGAGCTAATTCATAGTCCCACACATTGCTGAGTGTAACTCCCAGCCCCCTCGATTAAAATGCCTGACTAGGAGACCGGCCTGGTGGCACAGCGGTTAAGTACGCATGTTCCGCTTCGGCGGCCCAGGGTTCGCTGGTTCAGATCCCGGGTGCAGACATGGCACCACTCAGCAAGCCATGCTGTGGTAGGCATCCTACATATAAAGTAGAGGAAGATGGGCACGGATGTTAGCTCAGGGCCAGTCTTCCTCAGAAAAAGAGGAGGATAGGCAGATGTTAGCTCAGGGCTAATCTTCCTCGAAAAAAATGCCTGACTAGGAACACCTGGAAAACTGTGGACCCAAGCAACACTTGAGCAAAGAGTCTGGCAGGAAGAACTGACCATCTGCAGAGCAGAGCCAGTAGTCCATTCAGCCAGGGAATTTGGGGTGTGGGTCATCTTGAGTCAAGACCACAAAGAGCCTTGCCATCCTTGCAGCTGGTTTCACCACTCTGCCCAGGAAAAGAAACTAATTTATAGCCCTGCCCATTGCTGAATACAGACATTAGCCCACCAACCAGGGAACATAAAAAGAGTACACTGGCAGCTGCTAAAGCCATCCAACAGCTGAGCTTACAGTGGCATTTGAACAAAGAGCATAGGCCATGGATTTTTCCATCTGTGGAGCAAAACAAGAGCCCCATCTGGCCAGGGAATTCAGTGCACAGTCTTGCCTGATACAGGTCCCAAAGCAACAAGACATGCAGACCTTGGGGCCCATTCTGCCCTGCCAGGGCAGGGAAGCTAATTTATAGCCCTGCCTACCACTGAGTGTAGTATCTAGTTCTGACCAACCAGGAAGCCTGACCAAAGAACTCACATAACCACAAAGCCTATTCTAAAGCCTCACTTGGGCAGGGAACCAAGCCAGCACTCATATCCAACTGTTTTCAGCCAATGGAACACACTGATATCAGAGCTCAGTCAGTGATCTTACCCCAAAATAGACCCTGATAGCAAGCCCCAACTTCCCAAGGACATTACCAGCTGACGTGTCCAGAAACACAGAATGAGCTGATTGGTAAAGAACTGTCTCTGCCAAAGCAAACAAGTAAAGTCTGGAGGGAAGAAGTCTTACTCAAATGCACAGATATCAATGTAAGGAATCAAGGATCACAAAAAATCAGGTAAATATTATACCACCTAAGAAAACTAATAAAGTTACAAAAGCTGACTCTAAAGAAATTGAGAGATATGAATTGTCAAACAAGTCAGAATAATCCTCTTAAAGAAGTTTAGAGAACTACAAGAACACAGACAACTAAAGAAAATTAGGAAAACAATGCATGAACAAAATGAGAAGTTCAACAAAGTAACAGAAACTATCAAAACAAAACAAACAGAAACACTAGAGCTAAAAATACAATGACTAAACTGAAGAATTCAGTAAATAGCTTCAAAAGCAGACTCTACCATGCAAAAGAAAAAACCAGTGACATAGAATACTGGACATTTGAAATCACCCAATCAGAGGGGCAAAAGAAAAAAGACTGAAAAATAGTGAAGAAAGCCTTAGGGGAATTATGGGACACAACCAAAGGAAACAATATCTGCATTGTGGGAATTCCAGAAGAAGCAGAGGAAGAAAAAGGGATATAAATTATATTTAATGAAATAATGTCTGAAAAGTTCCAAAATCTAGGGGGAGACATAGATATCCAGATCCATGAGGCTCAAAGGACCCAAATAAGATGAACCTGAATATGGCTACACTGAGCATATTATAATTAAATTATCAGAAGTCAAAATCAAAGAAATAATTTTTATGGAGCAAGAGCAAAGAGAGAAGTTACATATAAGGGAACTCCCATAAGGCTATCAGCAGATTTCTCAACAGAAACTTTTCAGGCCAGAAGAGAGTGGCATGACATATTCAAATATTGAAAGAAAAAGACTGTCAGCCAACAACTCTACACCCAGGATAACTGTCTTTCAGAAATGAAGAAAGGATGAAGTCTTTCCCAAACAAACAAAAGCTGAGGGAATTCATTACCACTAGACCTGCCTTAAAAGAAATGCTAAAGGGAGTTCTTTCAGTGGAAGTAAAAGGACTCTACTTAACATCACAAAAACATAAGAAGATAGCATAAAACTCACTGGTAATGGTAAATATGTAGTCGAAGTTAGATTCTGTAATATAATGGCATCATTCACTTACAATGTTTGTTTAAAAGTTAAATAGTAAACATAGTAAAAATAACCATAACTATAATAACCTGTTATTGGATGCACAATATTAAAAATATGTAACTGTATAATCACTCTAAATGTAAATGGATTGAATTCTCCAATCAAAAGACACAGAGCTGCAGGATAGATTAAAGAAGAAGACCCAACAATATTCTGCCTTCAGGAAACACATCTCAGCTCTAAAGACAAACACAGGCTCAGAGTGAAGGGATGGAAGACAATTCTCCAAGATAATGGCAAACAAAAGAAAGCAGGTGTTGCCATACTTAGACAAAGTAGACTTCAAGATAAAATAGGTAAAGAGAGACATATAGGGGCAGCATATAATGATAAAAGTGACTCTCCACCAAGAACACATAACACTTATAAACATATATGCACCCAACCCAGGAGCACTAATGTACATAAAACAACTACTAACAAACCTAAAAGGAGATATTACCAACAACACATAATAGAAAGGGACCTGAACACCCTACTTACATCCATGGATAGATCATCCAAACAAAAAGTCAACAAGGAGATAGTGGAATTAAATGAAAAACTAGATCATATAAATTTAATAGATACATATAGAGCACACCATCCAAAAACAGCAGAATATACATTCTTCTCAAGCACACATAGAACACTCTCAAAGGTAGACCATATATTGGGAAACAAAGCAGACCTCAGTAAATTTAAGAAGATTGAAATCATATCTACTATCTTTTCTGACCACAATGGTATGAAACTAGAAATCAACTTTAAGAAAAAAGCTGTGAAAGGAGCAAAAATGTGGAGCATAAACAAAATGCCACTAAACAACCAATGGGTCATTGAAGAAATAGAAATCAAAAAGTATTTGGAGACAAACAAGAATGAAAATACACCATAATAACTCACATGAGATGAAGCAAAAGTGGTCGTAAGAGGGCAGTTTACAGCAACACAGGGCCACCTTAATAAACAAGAAAAAGCTCAAATAAACAATCTTAAACTACAGCTAACAGAATTAGAAAAAGAAGAACAAAGCCCAAACTCAGCAGAAGGACGGAAATAATAAACATTAGAGCAGAAATAATTGAAATTGAGACAAAAAAGACTGTAGAGAGGATCAATGAAACAAGGAGCTGGTTCTTTAAGAAGACAAACAAAATTGACAAACCCTTAGTCAGATTCACTAAGAAAAAAAGAGAGAAGGCTCAAATAAAAAAAAATTAGAAATGGAATAGGGGAAATTACAACAGATATCACAGAAATATAAAAGATCATAAGAGAATATTATGAAAAACTATACGCCAACAAACTGGACAATATAGAACAAACAGATAAATTCTTAGACTCTTACAACTTCCCAAAACTTAATCAAGAAGAAATAGAGAATCTGAATAGACAAATCACAAGCAAAGAGATTGAAACAGTAATCAAAAGTCTCCCCAAAAATAAAAGTCCAGGAACAGACAGCTTCTCTGGAGAATTCTACCAAACATTCAAAGAAGATTTATTACCTATTCTTCTCAAACTATTCCAAAAAATTGAGGAAGATGGAAAAATTCTTAACACATTCTATAAGGCCAACATCACCCTGATACCAAAGCCAGACAAGCACAACACAAAGAAGGAAAATTACAGGCCAATATCCCTGATGAACATATATGTAAAAATCCTCAACAAAATATTGGCAAACCGAATACAGCAATACATTAAAAAGATCATACACCATGATCAAGTGGGATTCACACCAGGGACACAAGGATGGTTCAACATCTGCAAATCAATCAATGTGGTACACCACATTAACAAAATGAGGAAGAAAATCCACATGATAATCTCCATAGGCACAGAGAAAGCATTTGATAAGATCCAACATCCATTCATGATAAAAATTCTCAACAAAATAGGTACAGAAGGAAAGTACCTCAACATGACAAAGGCCATATATGACAAACCCACAGCCAACATCATACTCAATAGGAAAAAACTGAAAGCCATCCCTCTGACAACAGGAACAAGACAAGAGTGCCTACCTTCACAACTCTTATTCAACATAGTACTGGAGGTTTTGGCCAGAGCAATTAGGCAAGAAAAAGAAATAAAAGGAATCCAAATAGGCACTGAAGAAGTGAAACTCTCACTGTTTGCAGATGGCATGATTTTATATATAGAAAACCTTAAAGAATCTATTGTAAAACTATTAGAAATAATCAACAACTGCAGCAAAGTTTAGGGTAGAAAGTCAACTTATAAAATCAGTGGCATTTCTATACTCTAATAATGAACTAACAGAACAAGACCTCAAGAATAAAATTCCATTTACAATCACAACAAACAGAATAAAACATCTAGGAATAAATTTAACCAAGGAGGTGAAAGACCTATACAAGGAAAACTATAAGATGCCACTGAAAGAAATCAATAATGACATAAAGAAATGGAAAGATATTCCATGCACATGGATTGGAAGAATAATCATAGTTAAAATGTACATATTACCTAAAGCAATCTACAATCAGAATCCTAATCACTTTCTTCACAGAAATAGAACAAAGAATCCTAAAATTCATATGGAGCAACAAAAGACCCAGAATAGCCTAAGCAATCCTGAGAAAGAGGAACAAAGCTAGTGGCATCACAATCCCTGGCTTCAAAATATATTACAAAGCTGTAGTAATCAAAACAGCATGGTACTGGTACAAGAACAGGCACATAGATCAACAGAACAGAATTGAAAGCCCAGAAATAAAAGCACAAATCAACAGATGGCTCAGCTTCAAGAAAGGAGCCAAGAACATACAATGGAGAAAGGAAAGCCTCTTCAATAAATGGTGTTGGGAAAACTGAACAGATACATGCAAAAGAATGAAAGTAGACCATTATCTTTTTCCCTACATAAAAATAGACTCAAAATGGACCAAAGACTTGAAGGTAAGACCTGAAATCATAAAACTGCTAGGAGAAAATATAGGCAGTACACTCTTTGACGTAAGACTTAGAAGGACCTTTTTGAATACCATGTCTACTCAGACAAGAGAAACAAAAGAAAAAATAAACAAGTGGGACTTCATCAGATTAAATAGCTTCTGGAAGGCAAAGGAAACCAAAATCAAAATGAAAAAACAACCCACTGAATGGCATAAAATATTTTCCAATCATATATCTGATAAGGGGTTAATCTCCCTAACATATAAAGAACTCACACAAATGAACTACAAGAAAAGAAATGACCCAACTAAAAAGTGGGCAGAGGATTTGAACAGACATTTTTCCATGGCCAAGAGGCACATGAAAAGATGCTCAACAGCAATAATCATCAGGGAAATGCAAATCAAAACTACACTTAGATATCATCTTATGCCCATTAGAATGACTATAATCACCAAGACAAAAACCAACAAGTATTGGAGAGATTGTGGTGTAAAGGGAACCCTCATCCACTGCTGGTGGGAATGAAAACTGATGCAGCCACTGTAGAAAACAGTATGGAGATTTCTCAAAAAATTAAAAATATAAATACCATATGACCCAGCTATCCCACTACTGGATATTTATCCAAAGAACTTGAAATCAACAATACAAAGAAGCTTATGCACCCTTATGTTCATTGTAGCATTATTTACAATAGCCAAGATGTGGAAGCAACCTAAGTGCCCATCAAGTGATGATTGGATAAGGAAGATGTGCTATATATGTATACAATGGAATACTACTCAGCCATAAAAAGACAAAATCATCCCATTCCCAGCCACATGGATGGACCTTGAGGGAATTGTGTTAAGCGAAATAAGCCAGACAGAGAAAGACAAATACCATGTGATTTCACTTATATGTGGAATATAAACAAACTTATGGACAAAGAGAACAATTTAGTGGTTACCAGGGGAAAGGGGGCGGGGGTGGAGGGTGGGCAAAAGGGGTGAAAGGGCACACTTATATGGTGTCTGAAAAAATTAATGTACAAGTGAAATTGCATAATGTTATAAACTATTATGACCACAATAAAAAAACACGTAACTGAAAATCCAATAACCTAAAATATGAAGGGAAGGAGAAGTAAAATTGAAAAGGTTAGGAATGCTTTCAAAGTTAAATTGTTATCAGTTTAATATAGAGTGTTATAATTTTAAGATAATTTATGTAAGCCTCATGGTAACCACAAGGGAAAAACCTACAGTAACTACACAAAAGAACATAATAAGGAAGTGAAAGCATAGTGATACCAAAAGACATCAAAACACACAAAAGCATCAGGAGAATATCAAGCAAGGAACAACAGATCTACAAAATGGCAAGAAAACAAGTATTAAAGTGGCAATAGTAAGTCCTTACCTATCAGTAATTACTTTAAATGTAAATAGATTAAATTCTCTAATGGAAAGACACAAAATGGATGAAGGAATAAAAACACAAGATCCAATGATATTCTTCTTACAAGAAACTTACTTTAGCCTTAAAGACACACATAGACTTAGAGTGAAAGGATTCAAAAAAGATATTTCAAGGAAATGGTAATCCAAAAACAGCAGAGGTAGCTATACTTATATCTGACAAAATCGTCTTTTAACTAAAAATGGGGGAGAGGGGAGGGCAAAGAATGTCATTATATAATGATAAAGTGGTCAATTCATCAAGAATAAGTAGCAATTATAAATATTTATGCACTCAACATTGGAATATCTAAATATATAAAGCAAAAACTAACAAAGCTAAAAGGAGAAATAAACAGCAATACATTAATAGTTGGGGATTTTAATACCCCACTTGCAGCAATAAACATATCATCCTGACAGGGAAGCAATAAGAAAACAGCAGATTTGAACAACACCATACACCAAATGGACCTAACAGACACACGAAGAACATTCTCTCTAACAAAAGCAGAATACACATTCTTCTCAAGCACACATGGGAGATATTCTAGGATAGACAACATGTTAGGCCACAAAACAAGTTTTCACGAATTCAAAAAGATTGTAAACTTACCGCACCTCTTCTCTGACCACCATGTCATGAAACTAGAAATCAATAACAGGAGGAAAACTGAAGAGCTCACAAATACACAGAAATTAAACAACACTCTTCTGAGGAACCATGGCTCAAAGAAGAAATTAAAGAGGAAATAAAAAAATTCTTGAGAGACACAAAAATGGAAACAAAACATACCAAAACTTAAGGGATGCAGTAAAAGCAGTTCTAGGAGGGAAATTCATAGCAATAAATGCCTACACTAAGAAAATGAGAAAGCTGTAACATCAATAACATAATTTTTCATGCCAACAAACTAGGAAAAGAACACAGTGAGTGGAAAGTTAGCAGAAGAAATGAAATGATAAAGACAGCAGAAGTAAATGAAATAGAGAACAATAGAAAAGATTAACAAAACTAATAGTTGGTAGTTTGAAAAGATAAGCAAAACTGACAAAAGTTTAGCTAGACTAACAAAGGAAAAAAGAGAAGAGCCAAATCAACAAAATTATAAATGAAAGAGAAGACTGACAACAGACACCATAGATCCTAAGAGGCTGCTATGAACAACTATACGCCAAGAAGCTAGACAACCTAGGAGAGATGGAAAAATTCTTAGAACAATACAACCTACCAAGACTGAATCAGGAAGAAATAGAAAATCTGAACAGACCAATTACTAGTAAGGAGATTGAACCAGTAATCAAAAATCTTCCAACAAAGAGTAGCCCAGAAGCAGATGGCTTCATGGGTGAATTTTACCAAACATTTAAAGAATTAACACTAATCGTTTTCAAACTTCCCAAAAACTGAAGAAGAGGAAGCACTCCCAAACTCATTTTACAAGGCCATCATTACCCTGATACCAAAGACAGATAAGGACACTACAAGAAAAGAAAACTACAGACCAATATCCCTGATGAATGTAGATGTAAAAATTCTCAGCAAATACTAGCAAACCGAATTCAACAGCACATTAAAAGTATCTTTCACCATGATCAAAAAGGATTTATCCCTGGGACGCAAGGATGATTCAACATACGCATATCAATAAATGTGATAAATTACATTAATAGAATGTAAGAAAAAATTATATGATCATCTTAATACATGCAGAAAAAGCATTTGACAAAATTCAACATCAGTTTATGATAAAAACTCAACAAATTAGGTATAGAAGGAACATACCTCAACACAACGAAGATCATACATGACAAACCCACAGCTAAGATCATACTCAATGGTGAAAGTTTGAAAGCTTTTCCTCTAAGATAAGGAACAAGACAAGGAGTGCCCAATCTCACCACTTCTATTAAAACATAATACTGGAAGTCTTAGCCAGAGCCATCAGGCAAGAAAAATAAATGAAAGACATCCAAATCAGAAAGGAAAAAAATAAAATTGTCTCTTTTCAGATGATATCACCATAATAAAATCCTAAAGATTTCACCAAAAAAAACTACTATAATGAATCAATGATTTCAGGAAACTCGTAGGATACAAAATCAACATACAAAAATCACTTGTATTTCTCTACAGTGACAATAAATTATCTGAGTTATTGTTTTCTGTCCTTTCATTTCCACCTAAAGGGCTCTATTGAGCATTTCTTGTAGGGCAGGTCTACCAACTCTACAAACTCCCTTAGATTTTTTTTTGATGAGGAAGATTGGCCCTGAGCTAACATCTGTTGCCAATCTTCCTCTTTTTGCTTGAAGAAGATTGTTGCTGAGCTAACATCTGTGCCAATCATCCTCTATTTTATGTAGGATGCCACCACAGCATGGCTTGATGAGTGGTGCTCAGTCCACACCCAGGATCGGAACCTGCAAACCCTGGGCTGCTGAAGTGGAGGGTGTGATCTTAACCACTATGCCACTGGGCCGGCCCCTCCCTTAGATTTTTTAAATATGGAAATATATTTTTCCTTCATTCTTGAAGGATAATTTTCAGGTATAGAAATTCTTGCTTAACAAGGTTTTTGTTTTCAGCACTTTAAATGTGTTATCCCACTGCCGTCTGACCTCCACAGTTTCTGATGATAAATCAGCTCTTAATCTTATCGAAGACCCCTTGAACATGACAAGTTGCTTCTCACTGCTTTCCAGATTCTCTCTGCTTTGGCTTTTGAAAATTGACTATAATGTGTTTCAGTTTATATCAATTTGAGTTTATTCTACTTGGAACTTATAGAGATTCTCAGATGTGTCGATTCATGTGTTTCTTCAAATTTGTGAAGTTTTCGACCAGTATTTATTTAAATATTTTTCAGGTAAGTTCTTCAGATAGCCCATGTCAGTAGGACAGACAAACACTATAATTTGCAAATAATGTCAGCCCCACTCCCTCGGGAACCAGAGACCACATTCTCACATTGGAAATGCAGGCCACTATCTTCAAGACTGCTGTCAAATCAGGGAAGGGGTGAGTCAAATGCAAGTAAAATCATCACAAAGTTTTCCTGGCATTTTAGGTTCACTTTTTCTTGATTAATTATTCACTTGATTGCTATAAATCTTTTACTATTTTCCAGAGTTCTGGCAAAGTTGGTTCTAACAGTTAATGCTTGTTTTTTGATGTTGCTCTGGTGGGACAGGAGTTTGGAGCTGCCTACTGTGCCATTTTGCTACATTGCTCTATTTTTTTTAAGTGACTTTTCTGAACTAATTTTGTAGTGTATATTTTTTCTCATGTGTGAACACTGAAGTCTCTGCTTAGTTAGCTTAGCGGTCATGTAATTATTGGAGATATTTTTTAAATGCCTGGAACCAATAAGTCTCCCAATCTTTGACAACAGCCTCTGTCAGCACGGTGGGGCTTGCCTTAAGATGTGAGCCAGGATATTGACAATTCTGCCTTAGCCTTCACTTCCTGCTTGTACAGAACTTCAAGGTCAGCCAGAGATGAGAGCTTAGGGTCTTCTGAGGTCTTTCTTAAGTATGCACCCAACTCTCCAAGTGTTTTGGACAAATGCACCCAGGGAAAAGTCTTTTTGCATTGGGTGAGCTCCAAGTCAGATCAAGTAAAGATAGCCTTGCAAGTAACATCTTCCAGGGAACCAGAAGACAGGAAAAGTAATGAAAACTCTCTGAGAATAAGGCTTTGAAGAACCTCCAACCCCATTCTGCTCCCTCTGTTAGTGCCAGGCTGCCGGTTTTCATTGCCATTGTAGGTTGTTGGTTTTCAAGGCTAAAATGGAATTGCAGAAATGGAGATGGAAATAGGACACTTAAAATGCTTTGTAATCTCACTGTTTTTCTTGAGATTATACTGTTTTTATTGAATAAATCCTTCCTTGTTTACTGCAAGCTTTTTGTTAATCTCCAGAATTCTAAAAATGTTGATTCTGATAATTTTTAGCATTTTCACTTTATTTTTACAGATGAGAGATTTTTCAGAGGTCTTTATGGTTCCATTTTTACTGACATCATTTTTGTGAATATTTGCTTATTTTTGTACTTGAAATGGCTGCAGGCAATTCATAATTCAAATAGTTAATAATGAGTTCTCCAAATTCTTGATAGTCATCATCAACAAGAAAAGTTTGGCTTTATCCACATGTAGGTGATATTTTTAAAACCATTTTTCACCAACACGCAACAGTTTATAAGACAAATTATATTCACATAATCTATCAACTCTTTTTTTATTTTACTAAGAAACACAAAGATGAAATTTCTTGTAGTAATTTTGAATGGGTTTATTTTCCATCTGAAATATTGTATATCAAGTGTTTTTTTCCCAGCTCTATCAAAACATAATTGACATATAACATTATGTAAGTTTATGGTGTACAACATGATTTTACATATATATTATGAAATGATTACTACAATAATCTTAGTTAATACATCCATCACCTCACATAGTTACAATTTTTTGTGTGGTGAGAACTTTTAAGATTTACTCTCTTAGCAACTGTCAAATGTATAATACAGTATTGTTAACTATAGTCACCATGCTGTACATTACATCTCCAGAATTTATTTATGTTATAACTGGAAGTTTGTACCCTTTGACTACTTTCACCCATTTCACTCCTCCTTGCCCCTGGCAACCACTAATCTACATTCTGTTTGGGTTTTTAGATTCCACATATAAGTGAGATCATATAGTATTTGTCTTTCTCAGTCTGACTTATTTCACTTAACATAATGCCCTCAAGGTTCATCCAGGTAATCACAAATGGCAGAGTTTTCTTCATTTTTATGGCTGAATAATACTCCATTGTATATATATATATATATATATATATATATATATATATAAAATTTTCTTTATCCATTCATCTACTGATGGACGCTTAGGTCATTTTCATGCCTTGGCTATTGTAAATAAAGTAGCAATGAACATGAGGTTGCAGATATCACTTTGAGATATTGGTTTCATTTCCTTTGGATAAATACCCTGATGTGGGATAGCTGGATCACATGGCAGATCTATTTTTAATTTTTTGACGAACCTACATACTCTTTTCCATAGTGACTGTACCATTTTACTTTCCCACTGATGGTGTATAAGAGTTCCTTTATCCACATCCTTGCCAACACTTGCAATTGCTTGTCATTTTGATAATAGCCATTATAACGGGAGTGAGGTGATATCTCATTGTGATATTTGCATTTCCCTGATGTTTAGTGATGTTAAGCACCTTTTCATGTATCTGTTGGCCAATTGTATGTGTTCCCTGGAAAAATGTCTATTCAGGTCCTTCACTGTTTTTTTAATCAGATCATTTATTCTTTTTGCTTTTGAGTTGTATGAGTACCTTATATATTTTGGATATATTGACCCCTTATCATATGGATGGTTTACAAATATTTTGTCCCATTCCATAGGCTGCTTTTTCATTTTCTTGATTTTTTTATTGTACAGAAGTTTTTTAGTTGGATATGGTCCCGGTTGTTGATTTGTCCTCTTGTTTGTGTTTTTGGTGTCACAGCCAAATAATCATTGCTATGACCAAAGTCAAGGAGCTTTTCCCCTATGTTTTCTTCCAGGAGTTTTGTGATTTCAGGTCTTACATTTAAGTCCTTAGTCCACTTTGAGTTAACTTTTGTGTATGGTGTAAGATAGGGGTCCACTTTCATTCTTTTGCATGTGGATATCCAGTTTTCCCATAACCATGTGTTGAAGATATTAACCTTTCTCTATTTAGTATACTTCCTCTCTTGTCAAATATTGGTAGACCATATACATGAGTTTATTTCTGGGTTCTCAATTCCATTCCACTATTGTATGTATCTGTTTTTATGCCAGTACCATGTTATTTTGATTATTAAATATTCATAATATAGTTTGAAATCAGGAAGCGTGATGCCTCCAGTTGTTGTTTCTTAAGATCCTTTGACTATTTGGGGTCTTTTGTGCTTCCATATGAATTGTAGGATTATTTTTTCTATTTCTGTGAAAAATACCACTGAAATTTTTATAGCGATTGCATTGAATCTATAGATGGGTTTGGATAGTATGGATATTTTAACAATATTATCAATTCTGAACCATGAAAATAGAATATCTTTTTATTTGTGTCGTATTCAATGTCTTTCCTCTATATCTTATAGATTTTGGCATATAGATCTTTCACATCTTTGGTTAAATTTACTCCTAAGTATTTTTTTTTATTTTTGATGCCATCATAAATGAGATTTTCTTTATTTTTTTCAGGTAGTTCACTGTTTGTGTATAGAAATGCAACAGACTTTCATATGTTGATTTTATATCCTGAAACTTTAATGTATTTGCTTATTAGCTCTAACACTTTTTGGTAGAGTCTTTAGAATTTTCTCTAGAAAATTCAAGTCGTCAGTAAACAGAGACAATCTTATTTCCTCCTTTCCTATTTGGATTCCTTTTATTTCTCTTTCTTGCCTAATTGCTCTAGCTAGGACTTCTAATACTATTATTGTATTACTGTTTATTTCTCCTTTTAGCTCTGTTAGTTTTTGCTTTATGTATTTAGGTACTCCAAGGTTGAGTGCGTAAATATTAATAATTGTTATATCTTCTTGATGGATTGACCCCTTTATAATTATGTGGTGACCTTCTTTGTGTTTTTATACCATTTTTAGTTAAAAGTCTGTAGCTACTCCTGTTGTTTCAGGATTACCATTTCTTTGAGATATCCTTTTCCATCCCTTCACTCTCAATTTATGTGTGTCTTTAAAGTTAAAGTTGTCTCTTTTCTTTTCTTGATAAAGATTAGCCCTGAGCTAACATCTGCTGTGAATCCTCCTCTTTTTGCTGAGGAAGACTGGCCCTGAGCTAACATCCACGCCCATCTTCCTCTACTTTATATGTGGGATGCCTACCACAGCATGGCTTGCCAAGCGGTGCCTTGTCTGCACCCGGGATCTGAACCAGCGAACCCTGGGCCACTGAAGTAGAACGTGCACACTTAACCACTGCACCACTGGGCTGGCCCCTAAAGTTGTCTTTTGTAGGCAGAATATCATTGGATCTTGTGGGGTGTTTTTTATCCATTCAGCCATTCTGTGTCTTTAGATTAGAGAATTTACTCCATTTACATTTAAAGTACTTATTTATAGGTAAGGACTTACTATTGCCATTTCGTTAACTGTTTTCTGGCCTTTTTGTAGATCCATTGTCTGTTACTTTATGCACTGCTGTTTCTATTTGTGTATTGATGTCTTTTGTATTGGTATCCTTTGCATTCTTTATCAAGTTCTTTCGTGTAGTTATTATAGGTTTTTCCCTCTTGGTTGCTGTGAGGCTTACATAAAATATCTTAAAATTATGACATCCTATTTTAAACTAATAACAAATTAATGTCAATAGATTTCCTAATTTTTACACTTTTACTTCTCTTCTCCCTCACATTTTCAGTTATTGATGTTAATATTTATGCTATATTTTTTTGTGTAACTGATAAGAGATTATCACAGTTATGGTTATTTTTACCGCAATTGTTTTTAACTTTAAACTAGAGTTGTAAGTGAATTACTCACCATCATTACCATATTACAGAATTTAACTTTGACTATATATTACCATTAACAGTAAGTTTTACACGACCTCCTATGTCTAAATGATATTAATTAGCACCCTTTAACTTTCACTGAAAGAACTTCCTTTAGCATTTCTTGTAAGATAAGTCTTGTAGTGATGAAATCCTTCGGCTTTTGTTTGTTTGGAAAAGTTGCTCTCTTTCCTTCATTTCTGAATGACAGTTTTGCTGGGTGTAGAATTGTTGGTTGACAGTTTTCTTTCTTTCAATATTTTGAATATGTCATCCCATTCTCTTCTGGCCTGAAAAGTTTCTGTTGAGAAATTTGCTGTTAGCCTTATGGGAGTTTGCTTGTATGTAATTTTTCTCTTTTTGTTGATACTTTCAAAATTCTTTACTTGTCTATGACTTTTGGCAATTTAATTATAATATGTCTTGGTGTAGCTCTTTTTGAATCCAGCCTATTTAGGATCCTTTAGGCCTCATGGATCTGGATGTCTATTTCTCTCCCTAGGTTTGGGGAGTTTTCAGCAATTATTGCTTCAAATATACTTTCTGTTCCTTTCTCATCCTCCACTCCTTCTGGAATTTCCATAATGCAAATATTGTTTCTTTTCACTGTGCCCCATAAGTCCTACAGGCTTTCTTCACTCTTTTTCTTTGTTTTTGTTTTGTTTTGTTTTGCTATTCTGACTGGATAATTTCAAATGTCCTATCTTTTAGATCACTGGTTATTTCTTCTTTATGGTCAAATCTGCTTCTGAAGCTCTCTATTGAATTCTCCAGCTTATTTGTTCTATTTTTTTAGCTTTAGGATTTCTGTTTGTTTTATTTGGATGGTTTCTGTTTCTTTGTTGAACTTCTCATTTTGTTCATGAACTGTTTTTATAATTTTATTTTGTTGTGTCTGTGTGTTCTTGTAGTTCCATAAACCTCTTTAAAAGGATTATCTTGACTTCTTTGACCATTCAGAGATCTCCCTTTTTAGAGTCAGTTATTGGAAATTTTTTTAGTTTCCTTTGGTTGTGCCATATTTACCTGATTTTTTTGTGATCCTTATATCCTTACCTTGGTGTCTGAACATTTGAGTAAGCAAGCTCCTCTTCCAGATTTTACAGGTTCACTTTGGCAGAGGAGTCCTTCACCAGTCAATTCAGTTTTAGTTTCTGAACATGTCTTCTGGTAACATCCTTGGATGGTTGGGGCCTGCTGTTACGGTCTATTTTTGGGTGAGGCAACTGTTTGACCTCTGAGGACAGGGGTGAAGTGGTGTGCCACTGACTGAGAACAGCTGGATAGGATTGCTGGCTTGGTTCCCTGCCCAAGTGAGGCCGTAGGATGGGGTCTATTCTTGCCTGGGTTCTCTGGTCATACTTTCTGATGGTCAGGATAGGGTAATATATCCAGCAGTATATGGGGCTATGAATCAATTTCTCTGCCCTGGCAGGGCAGCAGAACATAACCCAGGGCCTATACAGCTTGTTCTTTGGGTACTCAAATCAGGAAAGATTGTGCACTGAATTTCCTGGTCAAGTGAGGCCACTGGTTTTTCTATGCAGATGGGGAAAGGCATGGGCTGTAATCTCTGTTCAAGTGCCATTGTGAGCAGGGATGTTGAATGGGCTACTCAGCTTCCAGTGTGCTCTGGTTAGGTTCTCTGTTTGGAAGGGATAAAGACTGTATTCAACAATGAATGGAGCTATGAATTAGTTTTCCTGCCTAGGTGCAGTGGGAGAAGCAGCTCTAAGGCAAGTAAGGCTCTTTTTGTGGTCTTGACTCAAGCCAACCTGTAACCCAAGGTCCCTGGCCAAATAGGGCTACTGGCTTTGCTCCGCAGACTATCAGCTCTCCTCACCCACCTCTTGTCTTGAGCATTGCTAAGTTACATAGTTTCCAGGTGCTCTCAACATCCCTTTTGGTCTTATGGGCTCAGAAGCCACACTCCGCAGCATGTGGGGCTATGACTCAGCTACCCTACCTGGTGTGACAGAAAAGGCCCACTCCAGGTAACTCCCAAATTTTCCCAAACAACGTTTATGGTTGGGAGGGGCTAGGAGCTAAACTCAGCAGTGGGTGAGGCTGTAAATTAACTTCCCTGCCTGGGTGTAGCAAGAGAGCCCTCCATGCCCAGTACTGGTTTTGCTCTGGAGACAATCAGCTCCACTTGCCTGCTCTTGGCTTCAGTGTTGCTAGGTTACATAGCTTCCAGGTGTTCTTGCTAGCCCTTCTGTTCAGATGTGGCTTGGAGACATGCTCTTCAGCAAATGGGGATATGACTTAGCTCCTCTGCCTGGTTGTGGGCAGATCAGGATGCAGGGCCAGCAAAATCCTCATTTGAGGAACCCTATCAGGCAGATCTGTACTCAGTTGAGTTCTCTGGTCACATTGTGCCACCAATTTGGTTCTGTAGAAGAGCAAAGCTCAAAGCTCATCTACTGGTTGGGACCACCACTTGGTCACTGCAAGTAGGTACTTAGTCTGCCAAGAGCTAAGTGCTGACTGTTGCAAGCCCCTCCCTCCTTCTCTGTCACAATCAGATTCCCAGTAGTTGAGCCCCCTGATTCTCCTGCAATCGCTGTGGGGCAAGAACAGCACAGGGGATCCCACAAAGCAAACCACAATGCTGGGGATGACTGGATGTTCCCCTGGGCTCTCTTTTCCCTCTGGAGGAAGTGTAGGCTCAGGGAGACCTTTACACTTGGTACTGCACCAGCTTGGGGGAGGGGTAATGTGGTCAGCATGTAGCCATTGCTCTTATCCTTCTAATGCAGTCTATCTTGGTCTCTGGTGCAGGGGGGTGCTTCAGCCTCACTCTCATGTTCTAGGATTCTCCTGATAGTGTCTTGTCCATGATTAGCTGTTTTTCTTTTTGTGAGAGGGAGCAAAACCAGGAACCATCTTGGTGACATTGCTCTCAGTTCAATAAATACCTTTTATTGTTAATCTGTCTTTATTCTTGTCTTCAGTTTTATTGAGAGATAACTGAAATACGTCTGTATGAGTTTCAGATGCATAGCATAAAAGTTTGGCTTATATATATTGTGAAATGATTACCACAATAAGTTTAGTTAATTTCCATCATCTCATATGGATACAATAAGAAGAAATTTTTAAAAAAGAAAAAATTTTCTCCTTGTAATAAGAACTCTTAGGATTTACTCTCTAACAACTTTCACATATATATATCATACAGCATTGGTAACTGTAGTCATCACGTTGTACATTACATTCTTAGTATTTATTTTATCTTATAACTGGAAGTTTACACCTTTTGACTACATTCCTCCAATTCCCCCTCACCCCACCACCTGCCTCTGTTAGCCATAAATCTGACTTATTTTTCTATGCATTTTATCTTTTTTAGAATTCACATGTAAGTGAGATATGATCAAGTACTGTATGCAGTACTTATCTTTCTCTGTCTGGCTTATTTCACTTAGCATAATGCCTTCAAAGTCCATCCATGTCATTGCAAATGGGAAGATTTTCTTGTTTTTTTTATGGCTGGATAGTATTCCATTGTATATATACCACAACTTCTTTATCCATTCAACCATTGATGAACACTTAGGTTGTTTCCGTGTCTTGATTATTGTAAATAATACTGCTATGAACATGCGAATGCACATATATTTTTGAGTTAGTGTTTTCATTTTCTTTGGATATATTCCCAGAAGTGGAATTGCAGGATAATATGGTAGGCCTATTTTCAATTTTTTGAGGATCCTCCATACTGTTTTCCATAGTGGCTTTAACCAATTTACAATCCCACCAACAGTGCACCAGGGTTCCCTTTTGTACACATATTCACCAGCATTTGTTATCTCTTGTCTTTTTGATGATGGCCCTGAAGTAGAATTTAACAACTACTGTTCAGCAATCCCTCCAGAGATCTTGATCCTGACCTGCTTATTTAGCACATTCCATTATTCCATCCCCTTGCCATAAGGTCTCTTATTTTCTCTGGTGAATAATCCCAGCCCCTCAGAGATCAACCACTCACTCCAGCCACTAAAATGGCTCAAGAGTAGGCCACTCATAACCAGCTTATTGATGACTACTGAGACTGGTTCCCTTATGATCCCTGCTGAGGGACTTTGGCAAAGATAGAGAATCAGTTAGTCTACACATAAAGCCTCCTTCTCCTTCTCCCCTCTTCTCCTCTATTTTTCTCTCTCTTGTCATGGGAGTTTCTTTAATATTTTTCTTTTGGTGGCAGTATTGCTCCATTGAAATAAAACCATTTCTTCCTCCCACCCTTTGCTTTTGAAAAACACCCACAATTGAAACAAATGTATTTTACTTGCAAAAAGTGACTTGCATCTGGATCTGGGACTTGCATCTAAGGGAGATTTCCTGGAACGCATCCCTAATAATTCTCTGCCCAGACTTTCTTGATTATATAGGAAAGGAAGGTCAAGTAGATCTTATGATCTCCACTCTGTTTCTTTTCTTCATATTTTCTTTTCAATAACTTTTCCACTGCTATAAAATATACACCTGCTTATTATAGAACATTTAGAAAATAAAAAAGATTAAAGAAGAAAATAGATATCATCCATAATCCCATAAACAAGAGAGAGAACTACTGATAACAGTTTGAAGCAAGTCTCTCTAGTGTGCTTTCTTTGTGCACATTTTAACATAATTGTAATCATATGGTACATATAATTTAGTATCCTAGTTTTGATCACCTGTATATCATAAGCATATTTGCATGCTATTTAATTTAAAACATTTTTAGATATCATTCTTAATGAATGGAATAATCTATCATATAGATGTATCATCCGTTAATTACCATTTCCACTAAGATGAGACATTTAGGTTGCTTCTAAAATACCACTATTTTAAATAGTATTCCTATCAAATAAATAAACTGAGTGCTCTCTTTTTCAAATGGACAAAATGCATCTTTGAGGAAATAAAGACCAAATGACAATAAGCTTCTACCTTATATTGGAGAACGCTAACATTTGAGGTATTTTCTTGTACTGCCCCCAAAACTCACCTATTCAAAGAAGAGAAGAAATTCATCTAGAAGTTGTCAGAAGCTGAAAAATATTTTTAAAAATATTTCTCTAATTATGGTCTACTCTGAAACAAACTAACTGTAAATCACTCTAACTGATGTTCTCAATCCTATGATTGGATCATGCCTTCCCAAGAGAGCTCAAATCCATGGAACTGGCACCCTTTCACATGTTTTTAAAGGAAGCTTCTCTTCTCCTAGCCAAGAAAAACTATCCTCCTGTACCCAGGAAGTTTTGGAGATGAGGGCAACCTTTAAGAGGTGAAATGTTAACTGTCAGATGTCTGGCACCTAGAGCAGACACAGCTAGTCAGAAAGTTCAATCCATTCCATATGAGCTGGAGTTTTTTGTTTTGTTTCATTTTTTGGGTTTTTCCCCCTGATTTAATTTAAAAAATTGTCCAAATCGCCAAGCATCCTCCCTCCATCTCCACTATAAGGATCCACTTAGTCTTCCCTGTCTCTTCTACATCTAGTTCACAAATTTCCACTTACTATATCATACTCAGACATCAATCCCAGACAGAGATGTAAAAGGAATAGGTAGCAGAGGAAGTACAGGATTCCCACTATTGCCACAACCAGTAGCAATACCTGGTACAATAAAAATATATATAACCTAGAAGAGTATCCATGAGACCCCAAGTATCACCTAAAGAGTGGCCCAGAATGCTTCAGAACATTCCAAAATGCAAATAAGTACCAAGTCACTTTAGTCCCTGGTTCACTTCTCGGTTGAAGCTATCTCTAACTCAGTCTTTCTTATGTCCTTACTGGATGCAGAATCCACCACTCCCAGATCATAGTAAGTACACAATCAGAGCTACCATTACAAAGGATATTTTGGGAAAGTCTCCTCTTTTCTTCCTGGCTGAAAAGTAAGGCATCATTTATCCAACTCCTATCTCTCTTCCTATCTCTTCAAATAAGCTCACTGGTCTTTCATGTTTTAAGGCTATTGACCTTAAATAATAACTTAAAGGACATGTTTACAGAGTGATCTCAGTGCAAATTCCACCTCAGCCATTTATATCTATGTGTCTTTGTGCAAGACACATGTCAGTTTTTGCACCTGTAAAACATAAGAGTAGACCATATTACTTTAACATTTCCTTCTATGTGTTAAATTCAGCACTTAGTGCAGATTGGGGTCATAAGAAGGCCTGTGATGTCAGAAAGGGGGAGATGTAAGGTGTGATACTTAAAGCACAGAAAGGTTTTGGAAAGAATACAAAATCTGTTGCTTATAACATTAGCCATATCTTCTGACCTCCTCAGGCTTCTTGATTTGCTTCTCTCATTCTTTATTACTCTATATTTTAATCCAAATATTGTGTTATTTTTTAAGAAATATTTAAATATAAATGAATGTGAAAGGTTATCAGTATGAAAACTGAAAGGAAGCACAAATATTGCCACAGGTGAAAGCTGATAAGAGTCTTTGAGTTTCACGGTCTGGCTTCAACTTTTCTGAGAGTTTATAAACCCATGCTAGGCAAAAAAGCCTCAAGCGAGGTCCAGGAAACTTAGGCTCACCAACATGAGGACATATGGCAGGGCAGTAGTTTGGGCCAGATACTGGACATCTGCCAAGGGGTGGGCTGATCTCTCTATTTTTTTCCTCCTAAACCCACCATGGCCAATCTCCTCTCAGGAGCAGGTCAAAGCAAAACAATTTGTCGGTTGTTTATTAGTCAGGGTAGGCTAGTGACTGTAACAGAATTTCAATAGATTAACACAATAAAATTTTATTTTAAACACATATCACAGTCCAATGTAGGTAGGCAGGGTGAACACTTTATGTCATCATTCTTAATTGATCCAGACACCTCATGAAGGGGAAAATATGAACTTCAAGAGCACTTTATCTGGGAAAGCCAAGTACTCAGAAGAATCGGGACCAAACCCACGTAGGTATTCTGCCCTCAGATTACAAAATAAATGGTCTCATAGCAGCAGGAATCTTGTTGATGACTGCCCTTGATATGTCTATCCTGAATTCTACTGCACCAATCTAGACTGATTGTCTTCAGTACTTGGTGCAAAGCTGGGATCTTCCTTCACTGTTATTCTACGGACTCCCTTTGACTCTTTCATGTGTTGGATTTCCAGTTTTCTGTGTCCTATGTCTTGCTCTTTCACCATTTATTACCTGATTTTGGTGGGGCACATCTTCCAGTTGCTACATGAAGAATGGTGCATAGTAGGTAAATGTTTTTGAAACTTCGTATTTCGTATGGCAGCTTGCTAGGGCTGCCATAACAAAGTACTGTAAACTGAGTGGCTTAACCAACAGAAATGTGTTGTCTCACAGTTCTGGAGGCTAGAATTCCAAAATTAAGGTGCCAGCAAGTTTGATTCCTCTTGAGGGCTGTGAGAGAGAAATTAGTCCATAGAGCTTTCCTAGCTGACAATCTTTGGCACTCTTTGGTTTGTAGCCACATCACCCCAATCTCTGCTTTCATGTTCATGTGGCATTCTCACTGTGTGTGTATCTGTGTCCAAATTTCCCCTTTTCATAAGGACATCAGTAATATTGGATTAAGGGTCTACTGTAGTCCAGTGTGATCTCATATTAATTAAAATTATATCTTCAACAGACTTATTTCCAAATAAGGTCGAGTTCTCAAGTATTTGGTGTTGGGATTTCAACATATGAATTTGAGGGGGACACAATTCAACCCACAACACTTCACATATCTCAAAATGTTTCATGCTACCCTAAAATTTGACTGGTCATAAAATTCAAGGTTGGAAATAATTTTCCTTCAGAATTTTGACAGGATTGCTTCTTCATTGTCTGGGTTCTAGTATTGCCTACTGAGAAATGTAAAGTCATTCTAATTCCCGATTTTTTTTACGTGTGGCCTGTTCATATCTCTCTGAAAGCTTTGACATCCTTTCTTTTCTCCAAGCACTCTGAATTTTACAGTGATCTCACTTGGTGTGGATCTAGTTTCATTCATTGTTTTAGGCACTCTCTGGGCCTTTTCCAGAAACCCATGGCTTTCAGTCTGGGATATTTTCATGAATTCGTTAATTATTTTATGATTTCCTTGTTTCTATTTTCACTGTTTCCTCTCTGTGGAACTCCTATTATATGGATATTAGATTTTCTGGACTGGTCTTCTAATTTTCTCATCTTTTCTCTCTTATATTCTATTTCCCTGTTGCTTTGTCCCATTTACTGGGCAATTTCCTCAACCATCTTCAAAAATTTCTATCAAGTTTTTAATTTTTTGCCACCATTTTTTAAATTTCCGTGAGTGTTTTTTTGTTCTCTGAAGTCTCCATTTGTATAACACCCCATTCTAATTTGTTTGTATTTCTCCCTGCATAATCTCTATTTGCTCTAAATTGCCTTTTCTGTTTGTTAGTCTCCTCAACTGTTTGATAATTCTTAGTTGTCTACTCTTACTTCTTTTTACTGATTGGAATCTCTGAATTCACCTTTATGACTCCTTGACTGTGAGCTTCATTTTAAGGTTATATCACTACACTGTCTGTCAGTATGGTTATAACCTTTCATTAAAAGATGGTCAGATTGCCCCCAAAATACTTTCCAGTTTCCTGCCTAAAAGACAAAGGCCTATCTACTACCTCTCTGGGAGGCCAGCGGAGGAAGAAGACTTGGGGGAGGTAGTCTCAGTTCAGTACAATAGTCCTATCTTCAACTATAGCTGGTGTCCTTTAGTCAAGATATCTTTGGTTTTATCCTCCCCAGAAAATAAATGTCTAAGTTTCTGCCAGCATAGAAGAGTGGGATTGCCCAGCACCCTAGCAATCTAGAGTAGGGAGAGAATCTAGGGCTCAAATCTGCTTGTTAAACAGTTTTCAAGTATTACTACTTATTTTAGCCTCCTTTATGGTAGACATTAGGTCAATACAACAATAATTCAACCTTCCTTATTTCAGTTTCCTATCTCATTTGGAGGTTAAACACAGCCATGTGACTTGTTTTGGCCTTGAAATATGAGCAGATTAAATATGTCATTTCCAGGCAGAACGTTTAAGAGTAAATGTATGATTTGCCATGTTACTTTTTCCCTGCTAAGGCAATCATGGAAATATGTTTCAAAAGGGAGCCCCCATACGATTCATTCCCTGAGAGATTATGTTGGCTATGTAGTTTGAGCAACAAACAAGTCTTTTTATGCTTTAAACCTATGAGATTATGGTTACCACAGTATAACCTAGCCTATCAGTCACAGACTTCCCTTCATCCTTATTTCCAAATTAATTATTGCCACCATTCCTGAGCTTTTTGAGGATGATTTGGCATAAAAGTTATTTGTTCTTAGCTTTCTCACATTTCCGACATAGGATTATGTTTTCTTAAGTTGGTTGCTACTTGTCCATCTACATTCTGGCTGCTAAAACTTAATTGCTTCTATCTCTACTCCTATTTCCCTTCTCCTTGTAGATTTATGCCTTTAAAAAAGATCCTTTTGCTCTAGTTTTAATGTTGTTTCAAGAGGTAATGAAATTAGATTTGTGTGTTCAGTTTGCCATCTTTACTCAGAAGTTTCACCACTCCACGGGAACTTAAAACACTCAGAAGATGAGAGAAGGACACACTGCTTTCTGGACCCACTACCTGAGCTCTTTGGACTCCTGCCAACTGCCACAGTTTGGGATGTTGGAGAGAGCCATCCATCACTGCCAGAGGCTAGGTCAAGGAAGTGACATTTTGGTAGGGCTTTGTGTTTACCAGCTTGCCATAATAAAGGCTCTAGGTCTCGAATGTACTTATCACATTCTGATGTCTAGTTGAACTTCCCTGAGAAATAGTTACCTCAGATCTTGGGCCTGGCATCAGCCTACAGAGCACATGGCCAATCAAATACTGTGTGTCCTGCAGAGTTTTTAATTTTCCAGTGGCAGCATTTCTGGCACATGCTTATGTTTATTGGGGTTTCTTAGGCCCTTTATTAATGCACCCTGAGATTCTCCCATGTTTTGGCTCTTGGGGAAGGCAGGCAGTAGTGCGCAAGGTATGGGAAAGGTATTGGGTCAGGAGGGAAATAGTTGGCAACTTTGGAGATCTGTGTTTCCACTGATGAGGTATGTCCTAAAAGACAAAAGTTGTAGGAGAGTCAACTAATGCTGACTTCTCTGAGGCCCTATGGAGTTTTGTACTGGGCTTCAGAGAATCTGAGTTGTAGACTATGCTCAGCTACTAACTCCCTGTGTGACCTCCCTGAGCCTCTCAGTTTCCTAAAATCTCCTCCAGGTCAAACATTGTAATTCATGAAAGCTTAACAGTACTGGGGATTGTCCTGCTCAGGGTAAAAATGGTTTAAAGAGGGAAATGAATAGGCTGGGTAAATTGTGACCTTTCCAGGGGATATAAAATGTTTTCCCAATTAAAGGCACATCTCCTAATGCAGTTTCCAGCTACCAGGGCCTCTGTGAGTCAGCCTTATGATGGGGCTGCATGGACAGGAATTCAGAATTCAGGAAGTGGATGGCTATAGGCACAAAATACTTCTTACCTGTCATAGCAAAGCAGGGGTGTGGTGCTCAGAGCTGAGTGTTATATTTTAGGGGAACACAGAGGGGCTGGAGAGGTTTCAGAGCTGTGACTGGGATGATAAGGTGCTCTGAACTATACCACATGATGAAGAACAGAATGGCTCAGAGATGAGTAGCTCGGATAAGACCCCCCCCCCCAGGAAGGTCTGGTCCCCTGTTTTTAGCTATCTGAATGGTTATTCTGGGGGAAAAGGAGTGACTTAAAACCTAACTCAACAGGTACAGTAAAGTTTGATAGGTAAATGTAACAGAGGGATAGGTTGCAACTCAATAGAAAGATCCTGCTAAGTTTTAGAGGCAGAGAATGCCTCAAGAAGTAGTAGTCTCTGTTGTTGAAAGGTTTTGAGGAGAGAGCCAGTTACTATTTGATAGGAATAATGTAGACAGGGTCAGGTTTCAGATGAGAAATTGGATCATATTATTCAAATTATCAGAGCACCTTTCAAATACTGAGAATCAATCATTCATGTTAGTGGTCAAGTTAGTGGAAAGAGAATTTTAATCATGAAGTCTGAAATTCCAAGTAGGGGAATATCTACATACTACCATTTATAAGGTTGGTCTTGTCCACTGGCCACTGGACAAATATTTGATTGCCTTCTGGGAGACTCCATCTTAAACCCAACACCTTTGTCATTGTTTCCCAAAATTCAAAATTTATGTCTCTTTCAGTGTGTACATTCTTTTCTGTTTCCTCAACTGTAAATTGAATATTTGAACCACAGTATCACAAAGTTGTTGAGATTCAAATGTGATAATGAATATAAAGCTGTTTGGTAAGTTGTAAAATGTCATAGAAAAACACAGGATTATTGTTTTCAGTGTTATTATGTGCACTGGCTTGAGTACTATTTGGTCTCTTATAGAATTTAAAGAAGTACAGCTTCTTCAAGGTAGGAAGAGGTAGATAGTTTGCTGAGTCATTCCCTGTATGGCCTCTGATTGATTATTGCTAACCTTATAAGCACCTCTGGAATCATCTACTGTTCCCACTAGAGCCGGGTGAAGGCAAAATGGAAAGAAATGGTTTAAGGCAATGAGTAGCTGAAGGTAGGAGGGTGCAGAGTAGAACAGCAGGAGCTAAATAAGAGATTGGGGGAGGGGGCTGGGTACAGCAGAACCAGAACTAACAAATAAAAGCCAAGGTGAATCAGATAGTCAGTGTCTTATACAGATGCTCCCAGTACTTTCTAAATGAAAACTTTTAGAAATATGTTCTTCTTTTGTACAAGAGTGTTTAGGTGGTGCCACCTCAGTATAAAAATCATTGTCCAAAGTCTGGGGGCTCTGAAAGAGTACAAAAGCCTTTTCTTTCTCTGGCACAGGTATGATGGGTGGGGAGCTTCATCTCCACAAATGGGTTGGCTAAAGAACCAGTATAATGGGAAAGGGAATTGGATCCCTGGAATGAACTCTGGGGCTGGCAAGAACAGATGATATTCTTCCCTATACTCCCAGCTGTTTCTAGGAAACAAAGCATTGTTTACCTTTTGAAGAGGAGAAGAAAAAATGACATTTCTTTCACTGGGGAGGAAAAAAGATGTCTCTGTCTGATTGACTCTGGGCTTGGGCTTATTTATTTGTCAGCTGCTAGGAATCGACTGTTTTCTGAAGCCAAGTCCCAGGTCACAGGGCCTATGTAATGAGAAGATTTGTCATTAATGAACAGTGGATATCAGCATCACTACGCCTAGTAACACCTCAGTACTCTTGCTTAAAGCCATTCCCAGTTGTTCCTCTCTCTCCTTTTTCTCCTTGCCATCTGCTTCACTCAGTTCTTTTGTCATTTCTCCCCTTCTTCATTTTCTTTGTCTTTTATTTCTCAACCTCTCTTTCCTAGTTCTTTCTCATTATCCCTGTTCTACAGTTCTTTCCTCTCCTCCCTATCTGTGGGTTTCTTTTGCTTCTTATCATCTCCAGCTGGCTCAGACTCCATGCAGATGTGCATCCAGGAGACTTTTCCATCCCTGGCCCAGAAAAAAGACAGATGCAAAGCCCTTATTAGCTCATCTCCTTGGTCTTCCAGCCAGGGAAAGCTTGCTCCCCAAATAGATTCTATTTCACTTCAATTCATCTTGAAATGACTCAAACCAAGGGACCTCCATATCTCCCCTTGGGAATGATCATTCCACGTTTTAATAATACATGCTTTCAATTTTTCCTTCTCTTTGGCCTAATATTTCCTTTGCTTCACTTTAAGCCACAACTCCTGGTTGGATTATCTGGGACCACCCTAAACCTTTCTGTTACTTCCTTAGTGTTTATTGTTTTCTAGGGTTTGAATGTATTTATCATACTTTCACAGAGCATGCTTTTGGCCCCTGAAAAGTTCTGTTCCATGGCTACTACTCCATGAGGTAATTATTATTATCACCATTTTTAAAATATGGAAATTGAGATCTGAAGGGATTAAGAAACTTACCTGAGAACATAGAGAGTAGTGGGCCTGAGATCCAAAACTAGATCTGCTTGATTCTAAAGCCCATCACGGTCTGTTCACAACACCAAAACAAGGCTCAGCATAGTTTATTAAAAATATCTCACAAAATACATCTCTAGTCACTTGATTAACCATCAAGTGTAGCCCAAAATTCATTTGAAAATTTGATTTTGGAGTACATGAAAGGCAGCATGATGTATATTAAAAGGACTCCTGGACTTATAGTCCTAGACACACACACACACACACACACATTATATACACATATACACTGTGTGTGCCAGGCATTAATCCCAGGGCTTTATGTATACTAACTCGTTTTGTTATCTGCATTTCACAGATTGAGAAACTGAAGCAAGTACAGTTAAGTGATACTCAAGGTCACTCAGCTAAAAAATAGCAGAATTAGGTCCAAACCCAGGTACTCTGACTCTAGAGCCTATGGCTTCAACCACAAGATTATCTCTTGCCAAACACTCTGTGTAATTTTGGTCCCGTTGGTCCTGTTTCTTCTCAGGTGTTTACTTTCCCCATATACAAAATGACTAGGTTGGACTGATGCAAAGATCTGCAAACTGTGATTTGCAGAACGCTGGGATTCCACAGAGGTATCTTAGGGGCCAGAGAAAATAAAAGAGAAGGTAGGGAAGGAAAGACCAACCAACAGTGCTCTAGGTCTCCCAGCTTGCTTTCAAACCAGACCAGATATGCTTTCATTTGTTTTATGTGTTGAAGTGCCCCCACCACAAAAATGTTTGAAAATACATTTAAATGATGAAGCAAATGGGTAGCAAAATGTTTTAGAGAATGGCAACCCCCTTTCCTTTCATTTTAGTGTTCACCTGTATTTAGCCCTTGTGTTTATTCCCTCACTAGAGGCCATTTATTTTAACGGATTTTATGTTTGCTCCAAGACACTGCAAACTGCATCTAGGTTTCCACATGATTTCCTTGGTGCCCTTTGTACTGTCTTCATCTCTCTCTTATCAAGAAATCAGCTCTAATCTTTCCCATAGATTTTAAACTACAGCACCTTCCACCTCCCATATCAATTATCATCCAAAGATTGTGAAATTCTTTGAACCCCTAAGGACATGACATAATTTTCAGTGAGGTGAGATGAAATTTTTATTGGGGCAGAAACTCGAAAGCTTTTGCCACTCTGCTGTGTTACAGCCTGGACTTCAGTTCACATTTTTGTTACACTCAGATAATTCTGAGCACCAAAGACACGTTAAGTATAGTCTAAACAAGAACACAGGGTACTAATTGAAATAATGTGGGGGAAGGGCAAAGGGTAGATGTCTACATCGGCTGTTTTATCCCTAATTATACCCAAAGACCCATGTTTTACCTTTCCTTCTCTCCAGCTGGTAAGATTAGAAGGTCCTCATATGTGTTGGAAGATTGAATTCAGCTCCATTTTGTAAGTTTGTAAGCCTTGTGACATGGAAGTCAGACAGCTTATTATCACTTCTATGAATTATAGACCTTTCTTGGAGTAATCTCTATTAGCTCCAGTTACTTTCCAATTCTCATGGAAACTTACAGAGGAAAAAAGATAAACCAATTTTGAAAACTGGTGGCCATAATTTAACCTTAACAACAAAGTAGGTTATCACAATAAATTTATGGTCTATCTGTATTTTACTTAGTGGCATAATAATATGTTCCATATCAGATGACTCCTTTGAAAGTTACCACATAACAAAGAAATAGAGTAATTTATCTGGACTACTAAAATATGAGTGGTTTGATTATTTTGACTCACCTATTGTGGTATACTTAATATAACAAAGCCAAATTATGAGGCCAGAGACAAGAAATGGCGTGAAACTTTACTGTTTCATGTCAGATGCGGGATGACTAGACAGACAGCATGAGTGAATGTGTGATACTTTGATGGGCTTTCTAATCACCAGGATAACCTATTAACCCTTATTTTTACCTCACATTCATTGTATCATTAGACCTTCACAATAAATTTTTGATAAATACCTTACTGAGGCCTCACTCTTTCTGGTTCTGTGAAAGAAAAACCCTTCATCTTTCTCAAGTGAGGAAGAAATGAGAGACTTCAATTCCCCACCTGTTTTGCTTTTCCTAAAGAAATATGAGAATTTTACGCTTACTCATGGAAAGACTGACCATCTGATTTTTTCACCCTTTGCTTCCTTCCAAAATAGCTGCCTATGACAGTCAGAGTCTCTTTCTGCATTGCAAGGAAGGCACAAAGAAGAAAATGGAAGTGAAGTGATGAATCTAAGAATTTAAAAAGGAGAAATTTCAACTGAGTTCCTCAGATTGTGTGACATAGAGTCTGTGAATCAGAGAACCTATGACAGGTTGAGAAGTTGGACTTTTGTCAACTTGATTATTTTTTAATGCTCAATTTCTTACTTTATTTGTTTTCTTCCACTTTCCTTTGTTTTTAGTAATGTTTCTTTTGACAATTATAGTATTTCTCAGTTGTGTTAAAGGGAACAAGGAAAAGGGATGTTTTTGTGTCCAAAATTGGTCTCAGTGGAATGGAGAAACAGTGTCCTTTGATATGAATACAAAAAAACGGTACAAGGGAGAAATCATTTCAAGCCATGCTCTACCATTTAGAGACTTCATTCCCAGAATTCTTCTCTACTCCAACTTTGGAAAATTTTCTTTTATATAACTAGAGGGATTATTTCCTTGGCAAACTCACCAAAAGCTGCTATTGAACACCAAAAGATTAAACTGCCTTTGCTTTCATTGATAGATATTACTATACACTTCATTTTCAAGGGTATGTTGTCCAACCAATCAAATGTGTAAATGACCTAATGTTTGATACTGAGGTAAATTTTGCCCTCAGATGCACAATAATAATTCATAACATTAACTGTAAGAAAGTATACTGTTACTCTCCAGTTAAAGATCAGCCTGTGAAGAAGAGAAAAACTCAGAGAAAACAGAATTTTGCAAAGTACTCTAGGCCATGAGTTTTGGCTGGGAAGTTTTAGGACATAATAACTTAGAAGGCATTCACATTTTATTTTCCCCCTCTAACGCTTATGAGACCCATGCGTCCTCACATGTATTGGCAGACTAAATTAAGTTTAGTTTGGCTAACATTTATTCCTGTTAAAGTGGAGTTAGTTTTATTAACACACAATAAATAACAATGCCCAGAATCTTGGCCCACAAGGATTCTTACCTGAAAATTCTCTCTTCTGTTCACCCTGACTGAGCTGTGTACAGAGGGAGGCAAGTGGCTAGTATGTCAGGAAAATGGGAACTGTTCTGGACTACAGATTCTATGAAGGGGAAGACAGCACCATCAGCTGAATATTAATCCCAGAAATGGGCTAAAGACCTGAGCAATTAGAGCTTTAGATCTTTCATTTTGGTTACTTTGTCAGAAGCAGACTTTGCTTATTGTGTCATTTAGGCTTTTAAAAAGTTGGGTGGTAATTTTTCATGAGCCCTAGGCTCAAAGTGTTTGACAACTACTTGGTTATATCCATAATGTTCAGTGTTGCATTATTTGCACTTATACCAAAATATGTCCAAATACTTTGTCCATATAAACTTGAAATGTTAGTTTTACTAAGAACATTCCAGGCCTACATTTTCCTGAGAACCTATTCCTGTTTCTTATCAACATGTCTTAGAAAAATCCACATATGCATGCCCACTTCTCCCCCAAATTAAAACAAAGCAGATAATCAGTCATAAGGGGAACAGAAAATTAACTTGGTCAAATGGATTTAATGTTGGTTGTCTTCCCTATAGATATTGATCAACCCAACATGGCTGCCGCATAGTAGCCTAATGGAAAGAGCAAGAGATTTGTAGAAAAGACACTTGAGTTATCTGGATCACATTTGGCTGGGTGACCCATGGGAAAGTGACTTAACTGATTTGAGCCTTATTTACCTTCACTGTAAAATGAGGGAATAAAACTGATTTAGTAGGGATGCTGTGATGATTAAATGAGATAATTTGTAGAAATTTCCTAGCACAAGGTCAGTGCTCAATCATTAGTGGTTGTTCTACAAAATAGATGATCTTTGAGGACATTATACCAAGTGAAATAAGCCAGTCACAAAAAGGTAATAACTGTATGATTCCACTTATATGAGGTACCTAAAATAGTAAAATTCAGAGAAACAAAACATAACATTGTGGTTTCCAAGGACTGGGGGAGGGAAAAATGGGAAATTGTTGCTCAATAGGTATAGAGTTTCAGTTTTGCAAGATTAAAAATTTCTAGAGTTCTGTTGTACAACAATGGGTATACAGTTGACATTACCGAACTGTATATTTTGAAATGGTTAAGATGGTAAATTTTATCTTATATGTTTCTTACCACAATTAAAAATAAATAAATATATTTTTAAAATGATTAATGGTTATTAATTATATCATGATAATTATGATTTTTGACTAAAATTAACATTGGTCCTGAGTCTGCTTTTCTACTTATATAGATATGGCCTAAATATACAACCTAGACCCTTGAGAACATCCAGTCATCTGGACAGGAGTAAAGGTGAAAGGAGAATGCAATTACTATGCAAATTAAAGTTAAATCATTCATTAGTCACCTGTATCATCAAAGTATAGCCAGTATGATTGATTTGTAGGAGTCATGGAAAGCTGGGATGATTAGAAGGGTAGTGTGTCTAGCCAATAGTCTACAATTATGGAATATTAATTTTTGACATGTTGTGGGATGGGTTGTAGCAAAGCTGACTAGGTGAAGATAGGATCCAAAGCAGTGTTGTCTAATAGAACATTCTGTGATGATGGAAATTGTGATGGTTAATTTTACATGTCCACTTGACTGAGTTAAGGGATACTCAGATAGCTGGTAAAACATGATTTTTGTGAATGTCTGTGAGAGTACTTTTGGAAGACATTAACATTTGAATCACTAGGCTGAGTAAAGAAGATGCACAATTTGGGCAGGCATCATCCAATCTGCTGAGGGCCTGAACAGAACAAAAGGGCAGAGGAAGGACAAAGCTTTTCTATTTTTTTAATTGAGATATAATTGGCATACATTATATTAGCTTCAGGTGTAAAACATAGTGATTCGATATACGAATATATTGTAAAACGATAACAACGATAAGTTTAGTTAACATCTATCACACATTTTTTTTCTTTTAATGAGAATTTTTAACACCTACTCTCTTAGCAACTTTAAAATATGTAATACAGCATTATTAACTATAGTCACTATGCTGTACACTACACCCCCCAGGACTTATTTATTTATAATGGTACATTTGTATCTTTTGATCACCTTTACCCATGTCACCTCCCTCTAACCACTGGCCTCTGGAAACCACCAGTCTGTTATCTGTGTCTACAAGTTCAGTTTTTTTTTTAAGATTCCACATAAAGGTGATATCACACAGTATTTGTCATTTCCTGTCTGATTTATTTCACTTTGCACATTGCTTTCAAGGTCCATCCATGTTATTTCAAATGGCAGGATTTCCTTCTTTTCTATGGCTGAATAATATTCCATTATGTGTGTGTTTATGTATGTGTGTGTGTGTATACATATATATACATACCACATTTTCTTTATCCATTCATCCATGATGGACAGGTTGCTTCCATGTCTTCATTATTGTAAATAATGCTGTAATGAACATGGGGGTGCAGATATCTTTTCAAGTTAGTGGTTTGATTTACTTTGGGTAAATAACCAAAAGTGAAATTGTACGATCATATGGTAGTTCTATTTTTAGTCTTTTCAGGAACTTCCATACCGTTTTCCATAGTGGCTCTACCAATTTACATTCCCACCAACAGTGCACAAGGGTTTCCTTTTCTCTACATCCTCTACAATGTGTGCTATTTCTTGTCTGTTTGAGAATAGCCATCTAACAGGTGTGAGGTGATATCTCATTGTAGTTTTGATTTGCATTTCCCTGATAATTAATGATGTTGAGTACCTTTTCATGTACCTGTTAGCCATCTGTATGTCTTCTTTGGAAAAATGTCTGTTCAGATCTTCTACCCATTTTTTAATCAGATTGTTTGTTTTTTTGATATTGAGTTGTATGAGATCTTTATATATTTTGTATATTAACCCCTTATCAGATATATGATTTGCAAATATTTTCTCACATTCTGTAGGTAGCCCTTTCATTTTGCTGATGGTTTCCTTTGCATTGCAGAAGAGTCTTCATTAAATGTAGCCCCACTTGTTTATTTTTGCTTTGGTTGCCTTTGTTTTTAGTGTCAAATCCAAAAGATCGCCACCAAGGCTGATGTCAAGGAGCTTACCACCTATGTTTTCTTCCAGGAGTTTTGTGGTTTCAGGTAGTATATTCAAGTCTTTAATCCATTTTTAGTTAATTTTTGTGTATCATGTGAGACAGTGGTCTAGTTTCATTCTATACATGTGATGGTCCAATTTTCCCAACACCATTTATAGAAAATACTGTCCTTTCATGAGACTCCTATGTCACAAAATTAATTGATCATATATGTGTGGGTTTATTTTTGGGCTCTCTGTTGCATTGATCTATGTGTCTGTTTTTATGCCATTACCATATTGTTTTTGATTACTATATCTTTTTAAATATAATTTGAAATCAGGAAGCATGAGGCCTCCAGCTTTGTTCTTCTTTCTCTAGATTATTTTGGCTATTTGTGGTCTTTTGTGAATCCATACAAATTTTAGGATTGTTTTTTCTATTTTTATGAATATTGCCATTGGAATTTTGATAGGGACTGCATTGAATGTGTAGATTGCTTTGGGTAGTAAGGACATCTTAACAATATTAATTCTTCCAATCCATGACCATGGAATATCATTCCATTTATTTGTGTCTTTTTCAATTTGATTAATCAATGTCTTATAGTTTTCATTGTAAGAGGTCTTTAACCTCCTCGGTTAAATTTATTCCTGGATATTTTATTCTTTATGATGCAATTGTAAACAGGAACGTTTTCTTGCTTTCTATTTCTGACAGTTCATTACTAGTGTATAGGCATGTAACTGCTTTTTGTATATTGATTTTGTCTCCTACAACTTTTGGTATGTTGTATTTCCATTTTCATTTATCCCAAGATATTTTTTGATTTCTCCTTTGACTCATTGATTGTTCAGTAACATGATGTTAATCTCCACATATTTGTGAATTTTCCATTTTCATCCTGTAATTGATTTTTAGTTTCATATCATTGTGATTGGAAAAGAAGCATGATATAAATTCAATCTTCTTACATTTATTAAGACTTGTTTTGTGGCCCAACATATGACTTATCCTGGAGAATGTTTCATGTGTATTTGAGAAGAATGTATATTCTGTTGCCTTTGGATGGAATGTTCTGTATATGTGAGTTAAGTCCATCTGCTCTAACACGTTATTTAAGGTCAATGTTTCCTTATTGATTTTCTGTCTTTATAATTTATCCACTGATGAAAGTGGACTATTAAAGTCCCCCACAATTGTTGCATTGCTGTCTATTTCTCCATTTAGGTCTATTAATATTTGATATATTTAGATGCTCCTATGTTGGTTGCTTAAATATTTACAAATGTTATATCCTCTTGTTGAATTGACCCCTTTACCATTATATAAGGACCTTCCTGTCTCTTAATACAGTATTTGTCTTAAAGTCTATTTTGTCTGATATAACTATAGCTACCACAGCTTTCTTTTGGTTTCCATTTACATGGGATATCTTTTTCCTTGCCTTCTCGTTCAGTCGTGCATATCCTTACATCTGAAGTGAGTTTCTTGTAGGCAGCATATACATGGCCCTTGTCTTTTTACTCATTCAGCCACTGTGTGTCTTTTGATTGGAGAATTTAGTCTATCTACATTTAAAGTAATTATTGATAGGTACATTACTATTGCCATTTTCTTCTTTGTTTTCAGGCTGTTTTTTTTTTCTGCTTTATCTCCCCCACACCCCCCCCCCCCCCGTACACAGTTGTATATCTTAGTTGCAGGTCCTTCTAGTTGTGGGATGTGGGACGCCGCCTCAACGTGGTGTGACGAGTGGTGCCATGTCCGCGCCCAGGATCTGAACCCTGGGCTGCCACAGTGGAGTACGCGAACTTAACCACTCGGCCACGGAGCCGGCCCCTTCAGGCTGTTTTGTAATTCTTTGTTCCTTTCTTTTTCTCTTGTCCTCTTCATTTGGGATTTGATGATTTTCTTTAGTGGTATACTTAGATTCCTCTCTCTTTATCTTTTGTGTTTCTACTATAGGTTTTTGCTTTGTGGTTACCATGAGGCTTTCATAAAACAACTTAAATTCATAATAGTCTATTTTAAGTTGATAACAAGTTTGAACACATTCTAAAGGTCTACATTTTTACTGCCCCTCGTGTTTTATGTTTTTGATGTCACAATTTACACCTTTTTATATTGTGTATCATCAACAAATTATTTTAGTTATTTTTACTACTTTTGTCTTTTATCTTTCATACTAGCTTTATAAGTGATTAACCCAGCACCTTTACAACATTAGTTTATTCTGAATTTCAGTATATATTTACCTTTACCAGTGAGATTTATACTTTGATATATTTTCTTGTTACTAATTGTCACCATTTTGTTTCAGCTTGAAGTCCCTTTAACATTTCTCGTAAGGTTTATCTGATGGTAATGCACACTTTTCACTTTTGCTTCTCTGAAAAATTCTTTCTCTCTCCTTCAATTTTGAAGACAGATTTGCTGAGGAGAGTATTCCTGGTTGGAAGGTTTTTCTTTCAGCACTTTGAATATATCCTGCCACTCCTTTGTGGCCTGTTAAGTTTCTGCTCAAATATCTGCTGATAGTCTTATGGGGGTTCCCTTGTGTGTAACAAGGTTTTTTTCTCTTGCTGCTTTAGAGAGTCTTTCCTTGTTTTTAACTTTTGACACTTTAATTATAATGTGTCTTAGAGTGAGCCTCTTTGGTTTCATCTCATTTTGAACTCTCTGGGCTTCCTGGATCTGCATGTCTCTTTCTTTCCTCATGTTAGGGAAGTTTTCAGCCATTTTTCTTCCAATAAGTTTTCTGTCCGTTTCTCTTTCTCTCTTTTCCTTCTGGGACCTCCATAATGTGAATATTGGTCCACTGGATGTTGTCCCATAAGCCCTTGAGCTATCTTCACTCTTTTTCACTCTTTTCTTTTTGCTGTTTTGATTGGTTGAGTTCCACTGCCCTTTCTTTGAGTTCACTGATCCTTTCTTCCACTTCATCTAGTCTGTTGTTGAACCCCTCTATTGCATTTTTCAGTGGAGTTATTGTCTTCTTCAGCTCCGTGACTTCTGTTTGGTACTTTCTTATATTTTTTATCATCTCTTTTTTGAAATTCTCACTTTGTTCATGCATTGTTTCCCTGAACTCAGTGAGTATATTTATGACCATTATTTTGAACTCTTTATTAGGTAAATCACTTATCTTCATTAATTAAGGTCTTTTAATTTGCCTGCCTGGCTTTTAACTTTTAACAAACTTTTAACAAACTTTTAACTAAATTAAAACTTTTAATTAAGTTATAACATGGTCTTTGTTTGGGACATATTCCTCACTTCCTTCATTTTCCTTGATTCTCTGTTTTAGTTTCTATGCATTAGATAAAACAGCCATCTCCCAGTTTTGAAGGAGTAGCTTCATGTAGGAGATGAATTTTATCATTCAATCTTGTCCTGGCTCTTGGTTGTCCCTCAAACCTTTGTGATTGTCCAAGAAGCCAACTTTGTTCTTAATGGCTCCCAGTAGTTGAGGGTGTGCCAAGGCCTGTCAGTGTCCCATAGGGGAGGATCTCAGTCGGCACCCAGATTCAGGCTTATTGGAAGCCAGACCCTCGGGCAGTAGCTTTTAAAATATGCAAATATATCTCTTGCAAGGGAAGACTTGGAGATGGACATTTCTGTCTCCTCCTTCACACTAAGCCTTGGGGTGATAGTCATTTAACAACTGTTTCTTTGTTTGATTCCATCTCACTGAACTCAGAACACAAGCTCCACTGGACATCAGAGCAGCCAGGCTATCAAAGGATGTTCCTTCTGGGCAGCAGCCACAAAAGTAGGGGCAACAGATGTTCACACAAGTTCCTTCCTCAGAAATACCAGTGACCTGGAGTGAGGCAGAGGGAGAGCACAAAGATAGCACTCACCCTCTAAGGTGTCTGGAGAGGACTATAGTCAGCCCTTAGATGTGTGTTTAATTAGAAGCCTCCCGCTCATGCTGCAGCCATGAAGATAAGCTAATAGGCCCTTTTCACAGAAAGATGGGGCATTTCAGTCTATTGCCTCTCTGCTGTGCCTTGGGGGTATAGCTGGATAAGAATGCTTTCTCTGTTTGTTACAGTCCTGTGGGACCCATAAACGTAAGCCTTGCTGGCCACCAGAGCTAAGCAATGAAGGGATGTCTCCTGGGCAGCAGCTACAAAAATAAGGGCCAGACATGTGCACAAGCTCCTTTCTGGGAGATACCAGGGACCTAAAGCAAGGCAGAGAGAGTGCAAAGATGGCACCCACTGGCCTCCACATTCTTTGGAGAATGTTTCAGTAGGCCCCCAGGTGTGTGTTAAATTATATGTTTGCCTCTCAGCTCAAAGCTTTAAGATAAGCAAATAAGCCTCTTTCACACAAAGACAGGGTGCATTTCAGTTGGCTGCCTCTGTGCCGGGCCCTGGGGGCTAGCCAGGTGAATCCAGTGAGCCCTTTAAGAACTGTTTCTCAATTCGCTACAGCCTTGTGGGTGTAGTGGCTGCAAGCCCCTTTGGCTTTCAAAGCTAGATATTTTGAGGGCTCACCACTCAGGTGCAGGTTGTTTAAAGTTAGGGTGCCAGATGTGGGTTTCAAACCTTTCACTCTTCAGGAAGATGCTCAGAGTTATGAGTTTCCTCCTGATTGTGTGTCTCTGCGCTAAGGGTAGTGTTTATAGCAAGATTGTGTTTCAGTCCCTCTTACCTATTTGGTTGTGGGGTTTTTTCTTGTTTGCCTGAATTGTAGGAATTGCTTAGCTAGTTTTTGGGTTTCTTCAGAGAAAATTTTTCCATATGTAGCTGTAGATTCAGTGTGTCCATGGGAGGAGGTGAGTTCAGGATCCTCCTGGATTGCCACTGTGAACTGGAACCTCTCTCTATTCTTGAGCCAAGACATTCATCTTCTCCTGCCCTTGGACATCAGAGCTCCTGGTTTTCAGGCCTTTGGACTCCAGGACTTATACCAGCAGATCCCCCTCTGCCTGTTTTGAGGTTCAGCTTTGAACTTGGAGTTGCACCATTGGTTCACCTGGTTCTCAGGCTTTTCAAATGGGGCTGAGTTATACCACTGGCTTTCTTGGTTATCTAGCTTGTAGATGGCATATTGTGGCATATCTCAGCCTCCATAATCATGGTGAGCACTGTATTGGACAATGCAGACCTATAGTTTGGGGAGGAAGTAAAGGATTATATCAATCTGGGAAGCAAGAAAGTGGTTGATTTACTTGAAGTAAATAGAGCTGTTATGATCAAATAAGTATGTCAGTCATAAGACAAGCCCTGTAAAGTCAGCTAAAGAAAGAAAATCCAAATAGTTGTTCTAGGTCTAAGGGTATAGGTTAGAAACTCAAATACACAGGAATCAAGCAGGTAATATAAGTGAATAAGGAAGGCCAGGTAGAAGGTAAATATCCAATCTAAATGGGGCAGCTACCACTCAGTTCCAGTCAATTGCTGGCAAGTGGGAACACAGGCTTGGGATTGCCAAATCTTCTGGTTTTCAAAAGAAACCAGAAATATTGATTTTTAAATGTTAGATCTCCAAATTTTAAAATATTGGCTGAATTTTAGACCATGTACAAGAGAAACAAAACAGATATGTAGCCTGAATCAGACACTTAGTTTGTGTTCACTATAGACAATGCCCAGTGTCTGGGAGGTAAGCAAGAAATCGCTGCTTACTACTGTAGCTGCTAAGAATAAAATGAGTGCTACAGACTATGAGGTCAGAGAATGTCACCACAGTGAGCTTTTGATAGTGACAATTATTAGGAAAAATATTTGGAGAAGGTGCGGTGTGATCTGAGCTTGAAGTCTGAGAAATATGTAGATAGAGGGAGATGAGAGAAGGAACCAGGAAATTCCAGGTCATGGAGTGGATATGACATAAGTAAAAATGTGAAAGTAAGTATGCACATGACGAGTTTTGATAAGCAGAAGAGTTGACTCCAATAGAGGTTCATGCTGGGTATTAGCAGGAGATTCATTCATAAAAACTGGGACCCAACTGAGAAGAGCCTCAAATTTCAAACTAAATAGTATCTTCAGAAGATGCTAACAAATAACCTCAATCTAGAGTCACTACTACCAAATAAACTCTACTAAGCTGCTCCCTTTAGCCTTAAGCTAAAATCATTGTCAAATTCAGTTTCCCAAGATTTTTTTTTTGTGATATTCATGCAAACAACCTTCTACATGTAAATCACCCTGCCAAGTACTTCGGGAAATAAATAAATAAATAAGTGTGTAACATATGATTTGTGGAGACAATTTTGGGGCCTCTGTTCCTGTGCATATAAATGTGAAAGAACTACCAATGAAAAGGCTCTTTTGTCATGATGAGTTGCATTCTACCCCCTCCCCGTACTGTCCCTTTTTCCCTTTCCTCCTATGTAACCAACAGGCTCAGCTTCTCCAGTAATATTTGTGTTTGTGCTGGAAGGAGGAGAACACACATTTTGATTAATGGTGTCACCTTAGAAGAAAGCATGCTTGAGTTAGAACTACATGCCAGTGCAAATGCTGGAAATCACCCCAAATTGCCATAAATGGGACTTACATCAAGGGTTCTGCTTGACCTTTTTTGCAGAAGGGAAAAATACCTTCTGGGAATGCATAAGCATGCAAAAATATTTTGGAAGTGAAATAACTAAGGGAGCTTCTCCTCTTCATAAAACATGCTGGTAGAGCTGTTGCTGTTCAGTAATGGTCCTTAGAATGAATCATAAAAAATGCAAGATGTAAAGTGTGTGTGTAGATGAGTGCCAAAACTTAAGGACAAATGAAGTTGATTCTTCCCCCAGTGAGTTGGGGGGTGTTTAGATTTCATCTCTTCTTTTCCTTGTCCAGCTTGTTAGCTACAACTTTGAAAATAAAATGAAGCAGTACTTCATGTCTTGAAAACAAAGGCAACATTCTGCTTTGGAGAAATTCCTTCACAGTAGTTAACTTCTCTTTATGTCTCCCTTCTGCCATATTTAAAAGTTATCTTGTTACTGATGAAGGTCATTTGGTGGCCTTGGATAGCAAGCAAAATGTCACCAGCTTCCTTTTAACTCTGGGCATACAAACTGGGATAGGTTGAAATGGTGCACAGGTGGTAATCCTGAGGTAACCAAAGTATGTCAGTGAGACATCCAAGAAGCTCTCCAAGGATAGACATTGCTTCCTCCATTTGCACTAGTGTTGCAGTTGACTTTAAGGTAAAGGGGCTGAACACATTGTTCTATCCTAACTTGGCATCTACTTCTGAGATAGTTTTAGTACATTTCCTGCCCATTCTATGGGGCTGAAATAGCTGTGGTGTGTTGGATGGGGGGAAATAAAAATGAAGGATATTTGTTGGTTATATTATATCAGCTGTTCTGGATTTCTGCCTCAGGGTGTAACTATCTTTTTTCTTAGTTATTCCTTTGAGAAACAGGGAGTGAAAGGTAGCTAGGGAATAATGGAAACAGAAAATAAAGATATTACTAAGTTAATAAGGAGCCATCTATAGATATCAAGGTGGTCGAAAGTGAACAAAATCTGAAATATTCCAGGACATACCTGGAAATGTAATATCTAATTTGAGGTCCCACAGGCATATGTTAGAAGTTTAGCAAATCCAGGAAAGTGCTTAACCCAGTCTATCTGAATCATGGGGCCACCCTAAACATAGGTAGAATAGGTATCTACTTATGTAGTCTAATTTGAGGACCACAGCTCCATAGTTGCCTTCAAATATCTCCCTCCACTGTCATATCCTACCTTTCTCTCTTACCAGGCTCAAATCCCTATACTTTAAATTATTCTCCTGGTCAGACAACAAGAAGCCTGCTACCAGGTGAAAATGCAGCATGTTTCTGGATAAGGGAGACTTCTCTCTTCTATAAGCACATTATTTGTATGAGATTTTTGACCAGTTTATCACCCTCGCAAGTCTGTCTCTTGGACTGAAGGATATCAGGTGTGAATCAGGACAGGAGGGAGCATGAATAGTTTGGGAGTCTTGAATTCCAAATAGCAGGATCAGCAGAAGCTGGGGAGGATGGGTAATGAATGATGGAGCACCTGTACTAGGGAGATGCCCAAAAGGGTATGAACCACCAAAAAGGCTATAACATCAAAAGGCAAAAGACCCCAAAATATGAAGTCATCACTTCACTTCTTTTGCGGGTATCACCATAGGTCAGGTACCTTTTTAAAGCTTAAGGTAGAGTCATGCTCAGCTTAAAGTTTTAGGGACTCCTCACTTCTTTAGCATTAGCTCCTCTTCTTTGCAACTCTGTGTAAACTCCAAGCACCCAGAAATCTCATGCTACTGCTAAGAGACAAAATATGCAAACAGACAATGACCAAACCATATATAAAAATAGAACTCTGACACACAACCTGCCCAGGAGATCAACCCATTATCTACAGTAACCAGCTCAGGAAGCCAGCTATCTCTGAGTCAGACTTATAGGAAGTTAGAATGTTTTCTCCAGTAATTGATCCAGGAAGCCAAATAATAATCCCTGGAACAATTGGCCCAAAATGACCAGGACTTGATTAGTAACTGGCAGCTTCCCTAATCTTTGTCCCCCTTTCCAACTTAGGACCAGTCAGAGAAAGTAAAACATGCACCTCTCACCAACCACATAAGATGCCCCACTTCTAGTTAGCCTACCGACAACTTCCCCATGACAACAGCCTCCAGTCAGGGCATGATTGAAACCTTTCTTTTTTTCACTGTAAAGTTTTCCTATTCCTCTTTCTGCCTTTGAGTCTCTGTCAAAATTCAGATAACGGTGGCTAACTCCCTTACTATAGAAAGCTCTGAATAAATAGCCTTTGCTTATTCTCATCTGGTTGGCCTTCATTTATTTCCACACTGATCAAGAGGTCTTGAATCCAGCAGCCAAAATGATCTCCTCAAAGTTCACACATGATCGCATCACTACTAATACCCATCTCCACTTAAAATACATCAGTCACTTTCCATAACTTTTTTATTAAACTCTATTTTTATAACATTTGATTTATAAAAATTAAGATAATACAGAGTTCCCATATACCCAGTAACCAGTTTCTCTTATTATCAACTTCTTACACTAGCGTAGTACATTTGTTACAATTAACAAATGTATATTGATTCATTATTCCATACTTCACTCAGATTTCCTTAGTTTCTGTTTAATGTTCTTTTTCTATTCCAGCGTCCCATCCAGGATACCTCATTACTTCAGTCATCATGTCTCTTTAAACTGCTTTTGACTGTGACAATTTCTCAGACACTCTTTGCTTTTTTATAATCTTGACAATTTTTAGAAGTTCTGGCCCAGTATTTGTATAATATCCTTCTGTTGGGACTTGTCTAATGTTTTTCCCATGATTAGACTGGCATTATTGGGTTTTTGGAGGAAGACCACAGAGGTGAAGTGCCATTATCCTCACAGTATATCAAGGGGACATACTATCAACATAACACTGTTTATGTTGACCTTGATTACCTACCTAAGGTAGTATTTGTCAGGTTTCTCCACTGTAAAATTAGTCTTTTTATTAGCCCTTTCCATACTGTACTCTTTGGAGGGAAGTTACAGCAACCTACACTTAAGGAGTGGGAATTTATGCTCCATCTCCTTGAAGGTAGAGTATCTGCATAAATTATGTGGAATTCTTCTGCACCATAGATTTATTCAGTTATTTATTGATATCAGTACAGATTCATGGATATTAATTTTATGCCATGGGTTATAATCCAATATTACTTTATTTTGTTGCTCAAATTGTTTCATCTTTGGCCATTGGAAGCTCTTTCAGTTGGCTCCTATGTCCTTTGACATACCTCCATCATTGTGATTTTTTTTTTTAGCATTTCTTTACTTTATCGCACCACAAGATGCTCCAGGATCATTTGTATATTTCCTGCCCCAGTCCTAGAATCAGCAATTTCTATAAGGAGCCCTGGTTCCTTTTATTGGAGTATGTTATTAGAAACCAAGATCTGAGGACTTTTTGGGTTATGTCAGCAACATGGCAGCGTGAGCTCACCCAGGACTCTCTCCCCTCCAAATTACAACTAAAAAGAGCAACTGCTTTCCAACCAAAAGAATAAATCCTAATAACAGAAATCATCAGAGACCCACAGCAGCCAAACGACGGAAGGCGGAGAGGCTGCAGCTGCCCTCGGAGGAGCTGGAACAGGGTAGGAGAGAACTTCACTCCTGCCCCTGGAGACTGGGATTGGTGCCACGGGTGTGGCAAGGAGCAGGGGAGGGGCCGCGTGTCCAGGGATCGTCCACGACTCCCACCGCCCATGCGGCTGAAACCCTCTAACAGGGGAAATCTTTCCAATGGGGTAACCTCAGCAAGCCAGGGCCCCGGGAGACCAGAAAGTGACAGCTGGTCCAATCCAGGTCAGCGTGAGTGAAAGTGACCCCCCTCCCTCAACCCACAGCTGCGCAACGCCATCATGGCTGAAGGCAGAGGGCTCAGAATGCACAGCTCTCAACCCTCATCTAGTGGCGACAGACTGTAACTGCAGCCAAATAATAGCATCGTGCAAAAACCGCTCCTCTACCATCCAGCAGTTTATAAAAGCTCCAGACCAGAAGGAAAACAATAAAAACACAGAATTAAGTCCTGAGGACTTGGAAATGTGTAAACTAAGTGGAGATGAGTTCAAAATAGCTATCCTCAAAATATTCAATGAGGTAAAGGGAAATATAGAGAAACAAGTCAACGAGTTCTGGAGTTACTTCACAAAAGAGATTGAAATTATAAAGAAGAATCAATTAGAAATGCTAGAGGTGAAAAATACAATGGATCAGATAAAACAGAATACAGATTCCCTGAATGCTCATGTAGACACCATAGAGGAGCAAATTAACATAATCAAAGATAGACAGGCTGAATGGCTCCAGACAGAGGAAGAAAGAGAACTAAGAATTAAAAAAACTGAAGAAAATCTCAGAGAAATAACTGACTCAATGAGAAAATGCAACTTAAGAATCATCGGAATTCCTGAGGGCGTGTAGAAGGAAAATGGAGCAGAAAGTGTGCTCAACGAAATAATAGAAGAGAACTTCCCGAATCTAGGGATTGAGAGAGAAATGTGTGTGGAGGAAGCTTTCAGATCTCCTAGATTTGTCAATGTGAAAAGACATACTGCAAGGCACATAGTAGTAAAAATGGCAAAAATGAATGAGAAAGAAAGAATACTCAGGGCAGCAGGGCAGAAGAAAGTAACCTACAAAGGAAGCCCCATCAGAATTTCAGTGGATTTCTCTACAGAAACCTTACAAGCGAGGAGAGATTGGAGTGACATATTCAAAACTTTAAAGTATAAAACTCTTCAGCCAAGAATATTCTATCCAGCAAAAATATCCTTCAGATATGAGGGAGAAATTAAATCTTTTCCAGACAAACAAAAGCTAAGGGACTTCATAGTCACACGACCTCCACTACAGGAAATCCTCAAGAAGGCACTCATACCTGAAAAAAGAAACAAAGGGAGTAAGGGGTCACAAAACACAGAGTAGGGAGACAAATAGATAGAATCTGAATAGGATAGCAAATATTCAACTATAGCATTAAGATAAAGGGAAGGAAATCACCAAAGCAAAGACAATCTTATCACTCTAACCACAAACTCACAAAACAAGCTGGAATAAGAGATGAAAATAATAATTTAGGAGGGGAGGAGGAAAGGGACTGAAACAGTCTAGGCTAAGGAAGTAAGAGACCACCAGAAAATGGATTATGTTATACACGAGATTCTGAATACAAACTTCAGGGTAGCCACTAAACTGAAAAACAGAACAGAGACACAAAACATAAATAAAGAAAAATCTAAGAAACCCAGCATAAGAAATTGCAGAAGTCAATAGGTAGGCTAAAACACACAGGACGAGAAACAAAGGAAACACAGGAAAACCAGAAAATGAGCAAAAGAATGACAGCATTAAGCCCTCATGCATCAATACTCACCCTCAATGTAAACGGATTGAACTCTCCAATAAAAAGACACAGAGTGACAAAACGGATTAAAGAACAAGATCCAACAATTTGTTGCCTCCAGGAAACACACCTCACCTCCAAGGACAAACAGACTCAGAGTGAAGGGGTGGAAGACAATACTCCAAGCTAATAGCAAACAAAAGAAAGCAGATGTCTCAATACTTATATCAGACAAAACGAACTTCAAGATAAGGCAGGTAAAGAGAGACATACAGGGCCAATTTACAATGATCAAAAGGACACCTCATCAAGAAGAAATAACGCTTGTAAATATCTATGCACCCAACACAGGAGCACCAAAGTTCATAAAGCAACTATTAACAAACATAAAAGAAGATATCAAAAATAACACAATAATAGTAGAGGACCTCAACACCCCACTCACATCAATGGACAGATCATTCAGACAGAAAATCAACAAAGAAACATTGGAGCTAAACGAAAAGCTAAATCAGTTGGACTTAATAGACATATATAGAACACTTCATCCAAAAACAGCAGAATACACATTCTTCTCAAGTGCACATGGAACATTCTCAAGGATAGACCATATGTTGGGAAGCAAGGCAAGCCTCTACAAATTAAAAAAAATTGAAATAATAACAAGCATCTTCTCGGATCATAATGCTATAAAGCTAGAAATTGATTACAAGAAAAAAGCTGAGAAAGGCACAAGAATGTGGAGACTAAACAATATGCTATTGAACAAGCAATGGATCATTGAAGAAATTAAAGAAGAAATAAAAAAATATCTGGAGACAAATGAAAATGATAACATGCCATACCAACTCATATGGGATGCAGCAAAAGCTGTATTAAGAGGAAAATTCATTGCAATTCAGGCACATCTTAACAAACAAGAAAAATCCCAAATCAGCAATCTTAAACTACACCTAAGTGGATTAGAGAAAGAAGAACAAACAAAGCCAAAAGTCAGCAGAAGGAGAGAAATAATAAAAATCAGAGCAGAAATAAGTGCTATTGAAACAAAAAAGGCAGTAGAAAGGATCAATGAAACAAAGAGCTGGTTCTTTGAGATGATAAATAAAATTGACAAACCCCTAGCCAGACTTACAAAGAAAAAAAGAGAGAAAGCTCAAATAAACAAAATCAGAAATGAAAGAGGAGAAATAACAACAGACTCTGCAGAAATACAACGGATTATAAGAGAATACTATGAAAAACTATATGCCAGCAAAATGGGTAACCTAGAGGAAATGGATAAATTCTTGGACTCCTACAATCTCCCAAAGCTCACTAAAGAAGAGGCAGACAACTTGAACAGACCAATCACAAGGAAAGAGATTAAAACAGCAATCAAAAGCATTCCAAAGAAAAAACCCCAGGACCAGATGGCTTCCCTGGGGAATTCTACCAAACTTTCAGAGAGGATTTAATACTTATCCTTTTCAAGCTATTGCAAAAAATTAGGGAGGATGGAATACTTCCTAACACATTCTATGAGGCCAACATCACGCTGATACCACAATCTGACAAGGACAGCACGAAAAAGGAGAACTACAGGACAATATCGCTGATGAACATAGATGCAAAAGTTCTCAACAGAATTTTGGCAACCCAAATACAGCAATTCATCAAAAGGATCATACATCATGATCAAGTAGGATTCATACCAGGGACACAGGGATGGTTCAACATCCGCAAATCAATCAACGTGATACACCACATCAACAAACTGAGGAATAAAAACCACATGATCATCTCAATAGATGCAGAGAAAGCATTTGACAAGATCCAACAGCCATTTATGATAAAAACTCTGAACAAAATGGGCATAGAAGGAAACTACCTCAACATAATAAAGGCTATATATGACAAACCCATAGCCAATATCATGCTCGATGGGCAAAAACTGAGCACCATCCCCCTGAGAACAGGAACGGGACAAGGATGCCCTCTATCCCCACTCTTATTTAACATAGTACTAGGGGTCCTGGCCAGAGCAATCAGGCAAGAAAAAGGAATAAAAGGAATCCAAATAGGGGGAGAAGAAGTGAAACTCTCACTGTTTGCAGATGACATGATCTTATATATAGAAAACCCCAAAGAATCCATTGTAAAACTGTTAGAAGTAATCAACAACTACAGCAAAGCTGCAGGGTATAAAATCAATTTACATAAATCAGTAGTATTTCTATATTCTAGTAATGAACTAACAGAAAAAGAACTCAAGAACACAATACCATTCACAACTGCAACAAAAAGAATAAAATACCTCAGGGTGAATTTAACTAAGGATGTGAAAGACCTATACAATGAAAATTACAAGGCTTTTCTGAAAGAAATGGATGATGACATAAAGAGATGGAAACACATTCCCTGCACATGGATTGGAAGAAAAAACATAGTTAAAATGTCCATTCTACCTAAAGCAATCTACAGATTCAACGCCATCCCAATCAGAATCCCAATGACATTCTTTACAGAAATAGAACAAAGAATCCTAAAATTCATATGGGGGCAACAAAAGACCCCAAATTGCTAAAGCAATCCTGAGAAAAAAGAACACAGCTGGAGGCATCACAATCCCTGACTTCAAAACATACTACAAAGCTACAGTAATCAAAACAGCATGGTACTGGTACAAAAACAGGTACACAGATCAATGGAACAGAATTGAAAGCCCAGAAATAAAACCACATATCTATGGACAGCTAATCTTCAACAAAGGAGCTGAGGGCATACAATGGAGAAAAGAAAGTCTTTTCAACAAATGGTGCTGGGAAAACTGGAAAGCCACATGTAAAACAATGAAAATTGACCATTCTTTTTCACCATTCACCAAAATAAACTCAAAATGGATCAAAGACCTAAAGGTGAGACCTGAAACCATAAGGCTTCTGGAAGAAAACGTAGGCAGTACACTCTTTGACATCAGTATTAAAAGGATCTTTTCGGACACCATGTCTTCTCAGAGAAGGGAAACAATAGAAAGAATAAACAAATGGGACTTCATCAGACTAAAGAGCTTCTTCAAGGCAAGGGAACACAGGATGGAAACAAAAAGACAGCCTACTAACTGGGAAAAAATATTTGCAAGTAATACACCAGACAAAGGCTTAATATCCATAATATATAAAGAACTCACACAACTCAACAACAAAAAATTAAACAACCTCATCAAAAAATGGGCAGGAGACATGAATAGACATTTCTCCAAAGAAGATATATGGATGGCCAATAGGCACATGAAAAGATGTTCATCATCGCTGATCATCAGGGAAATGCAAATCAAAACTACACTAAGATAGCACCTTACACCCATTAGAATGACAAAAATAGCTAAAACAAATAGTAACAAATGTTGGAGAGGTTGTGGAGAAAAAGGAACCTTCATACACTGCTGGTGGGAATGCAAACTGGTGCAGCCACTATGGAAAACAGTATGGAGATTCCTCAAAAAATTAAAAATAGAACTACCATATGATCCAGCTATTCCACTACTGGGTATCTATCCAGAGAGCTTGAAGTCAGCAATTCCAGAAGTCCTATGCACCCCAAT